>NW_020230654.1:0-21379 GCF_003227715.2 Harpegnathos saltator | reverse complement strand
GTTCCTGTATCTTGAGCCGTTTAGGAGATATCGAAGGTTACATTTTTAAATTTTAAGTTAATTTTAATTGAAATTTGAATTTAAATGTTCATATCTCCGCTTCTACTGGGAATTGAGAGTCGAAATTTATGGTGAGAATAGGGTTGATACAGGACTATATTGAGGCAAAAGCGCGTTCCTGTATCTTGAGCCGTTTAGGAGATACCGAAGGTTACATTTTTAAATTTTAAGTTAATTTTAATTGAAATTTGAATTTAAATGTTCATATCTCCGCTTCTACTGGGAATTGAGAGTCGAAATTTATGGTGAGAATAGGGTTGATACAGGACTATATTGAGGCAAAAGCGCGTTCCTGTATCTTGAGCCGTTTAGGAGATACCGAAGGTTACATTTTTAAATTTTAAGTTAATTTTAATTGAAATTTGAATTTAAATGTTCATATCTCCGCTTCTACTGGGAATTGAGAGTCGAAATTTATGGTGGGAATAGGGTTGATACAGGACTATATTGAGGCAAAAGCGCGTTCCTGTATCTTGAGCCGTTTAGGAGATACCGAAGGTTACATTTTTAAATTTTAAGTTAATTTTAATTGAAATTTGAATTTAAATGTTCATATCTCCGCTTCTACTGGGAATTGAGAGTCGAAATTTATGGTGAGAATAGGGTTGATACAGGACTATATTGAGGCAAAAGCGCGTTCCTGTATCTTGAGCCGTTTAGGAGATACCGAAGGTTACATTTTTAAATTTTAAGTTAATTTTAATTGAAATTTGAATTTAAATGTTCATATCTCCGCTTCTACTGGGAATTGAGAGTCGAAATTTATGGTGAGAATAGGGTTGATACAGGACTATATTGAGGCAAAAGCGCGTTCCTGTATCTTGAGCCGTTTAGGAGATACCGAAGGTTACATTTTTAAATTTTAAGTTAATTTTAATTGAAATTTGAATTTAAATGTTCATATCTCCGCTTCTACTGGGAATTGAGAGTCGAAATTTATGGTGAGAATAGGGTTGATACAGGACTATATTGAGGCAAAAGCGCGTTCCTGTATCTTGAGCCGTTTAGGAGATACCGAAGGTTACATTTTTAAATTTTAAGTTAATTTTAATTGAAATTTGAATTTAAATGTTCATATCTCCGCTTCTACTGGGAATTGAGAGTCGAAATTTATGGTGGAATAGGGTTGATACAGGACTATATTGAGGCAAAAGCGCGTTCCTGTATCTTGAGCCGTTTAGGAGATACCGAAGGTTACATTTTTAAATTTTAAGTTAATTTTAATTGAAATTTGAATTTAAATGTTCATATCTCCGCTTCTACTGGGAATTGAGAGTCGAAATTTATGGTGGAATAGGGTTGATACAGGACTATATTGAGGCAAAAGCGCGTTCCTGTATCTTGAGCCGTTTAGGAGATACCGAAGGTTACATTTTTAAATTTTAAGTTAATTTTAATTGAAATTTGAATTTAAATGTTCATATCTCCGCTTCTACTGGGAATTGAGAGTCGAAATTTATGGTGAGAATAGGGTTGATACAGGACTATATTGAGGCAAAAGCGCGTTCCTGTATCTTGAGCCGTTTAGGAGATACCGAAGGTTACATTTTTAAATTTTAAGTTAATTTTAATTGAAATTTGAATTTAAATGTTCATATCTCCGCTTCTACTGGGAATTGAGAGTCGAAATTTATGGTGAGAATAGGGTTGATACAGGACTATATTGAGGCAAAAGCGCGTTCCTGTATCTTGAGCCGTTTAGGAGATACCGAAGGTTACATTTTTAAATTTTAAGTTAATTTTAATTGAAATTTGAATTTAAATGTTCATATCTCCGCTTCTACTGGGAATTGAGAGTCGAAATTTATGGTGAGAATAGGGTTGATACAGGACTATATTGAGGCAAAAGCGCGTTCCTGTATCTTGAGCCGTTTAGGAGATACCGAAGGTTACATTTTTAAATTTTAAGTTAATTTTAATTGAAATTTGAATTTAAATGTTCATATCTCCGCTTCTACTGGGAATTGAGAGTCGAAATTTATGGTGGGAATAGGGTTGATACAGGACTATATTGAGGCAAAAGCGCGTTCCTGTATCTTGAGCCGTTTAGGAGATACCGAAGGTTACATTTTTAAATTTTAAGTTAATTTTAATTGAAATTTGAATTTAAATGTTCATATCTCCGCTTCTACTGGGAATTGAGAGTCGAAATTTATGGTGGGAATAGGGTTGATACAGGACTATATTGAGGCAAAAGCGCGTTCCTGTATCTTGAGCCGTTTAGGAGATACCGAAGGTTACATTTTTAAATTTTAAGTTAATTTTAATTGAAATTTGAATTTAAATGTTCATATCTCCGCTTCTACTGGGAATTGAGAGTCGAAATTTATGGTGAGAATAGGGTTGATACAGGACTATATTGAGGCAAAAGCGCGTTCCTGTATCTTGAGCCGTTTAGGAGATACCGAAGGTTACATTTTTAAATTTTAAGTTAATTTTAATTGAAATTTGAATTTAAATGTTCATATCTCCGCTTCTACTGGGAATTGAGAGTCGAAATTTATGGTGGGAATAGGGTTGATACAGGACTATATTGAGGCAAAAGCGCGTTCCTGTATCTTGAGCCGTTTAGGAGATACCGAAGGTTACATTTTTAAATTTTAAGTTAATTTTAATTGAAATTTGAATTTAAATGTTCATATCTCCGCTTCTACTGGGAATTGAGAGTCGAAATTTATGGTGAGAATAGGGTTGATACAGGACTATATTGAGGCAAAAGCGCGTTCCTGTATCTTGAGCCGTTTAGGAGATACCGAAGGTTACATTTTTAAATTTTAAGTTAATTTTAATTGAAATTTGAATTTAAATGTTCATATCTCCGCTTCTACTGGGAATTGAGAGTCGAAATTTATGGTGAGAATAGGGTTGATACAGGACTATATTGAGGCAAAAGCGCGTTCCTGTATCTTGAGCCGTTTAGGAGATACCGAAGGTTACATTTTTAAATTTTAAGTTAATTTTAATTGAAATTTGAATTTAAATGTTCATATCTCCGCTTCTACTGGGAATTGAGAGTCGAAATTTATGGTGGGAATAGGGTTGATACAGGACTATATTGAGGCAAAAGCGCGTTCCTGTATCTTGAGCCGTTTAGGAGATACCGAAGGTTACATTTTTAAATTTTAAGTTAATTTTAATTGAAATTTGAATTTAAATGTTCATATCTCCGCTTCTACTGGGAATTGAGAGTCGAAATTTATGGTGGGATAGGGTTGATACAGGACTATATTGAGGCAAAAGCGCGTTCCTGTATCTTGAGCCGTTTAGGAGATACCGAAGGTTACATTTTTAAATTTTAAGTTAATTTTAATTGAAATTTGAATTTAAATGTTCATATCTCCGCTTCTACTGGGAATTGAGAGTCGAAATTTATGGTGAGAATAGGGTTGATACAGGACTATATTGAGGCAAAAGCGCGTTCCTGTATCTTGAGCCGTTTAGGAGATACCGAAGGTTACATTTTTAAATTTTAAGTTAATTTTAATTGAAATTTGAATTTAAATGTTCATATCTCCGCTTCTACTGGGAATTGAGAGTCGAAATTTATGGTGGGAATAGGGTTGATACAGGACTATATTGAGGCAAAAGCGCGTTCCTGTATCTTGAGCCGTTTAGGAGATACCGAAGGTTACATTTTTAAATTTTAAGTTAATTTTAATTGAAATTTGAATTTAAATGTTCATATCTCCGCTTCTACTGGGAATTGAGAGTCGAAATTTATGGTGAGAATAGGGTTGATACAGGACTATATTGAGGCAAAAGCGCGTTCCTGTATCTTGAGCCGTTTAGGAGATACCGAAGGTTACATTTTTAAATTTTAAGTTAATTTTAATTGAAATTTGAATTTAAATGTTCATATCTCCGCTTCTACTGGGAATTGAGAGTCGAAATTTATGGTGAGAATAGGGTTGATACAGGACTATATTGAGGCAAAAGCGCGTTCCTGTATCTTGAGCCGTTTAGGAGATACCGAAGGTTACATTTTTAAATTTTAAGTTAATTTTAATTGAAATTTGAATTTAAATGTTCATATCTCCGCTTCTACTGGGAATTGAGAGTCGAAATTTATGGTGAGAATAGGGTTGATACAGGACTATATTGAGGCAAAAGCGCGTTCCTGTATCTTGAGCCGTTTAGGAGATACCGAAGGTTACATTTTTAAATTTTAAGTTAATTTTAATTGAAATTTGAATTTAAATGTTCATATCTCCGCTTCTACTGGGAATTGAGAGTCGAAATTTATGGTGAGAATAGGGTTGATACAGGACTATATTGAGGCAAAAGCGCGTTCCTGTATCTTGAGCCGTTTAGGAGATACCGAAGGTTACATTTTTAAATTTTAAGTTAATTTTAATTGAAATTTGAATTTAAATGTTCATATCTCCGCTTCTACTGGGAATTGAGAGTCGAAATTTATGGTGAGAATAGGGTTGATACAGGACTATATTGAGGCAAAAGCGCGTTCCTGTATCTTGAGCCGTTTAGGAGATACCGAAGGTTACATTTTTAAATTTTAAGTTAATTTTAATTGAAATTTGAATTTAAATGTTCATATCTCCGCTTCTACTGGGAATTGAGAGTCGAAATTTATGGTGGGAATAGGGTTGATACAGGACTATATTGAGGCAAAAGCGCGTTCCTGTATCTTGAGCCGTTTAGGAGATACCGAAGGTTACATTTTTAAATTTTAAGTTAATTTTAATTGAAATTTGAATTTAAATGTTCATATCTCCGCTTCTACTGGGAATTGAGAGTCGAAATTTATGGTGAGAATAGGGTTGATACAGGACTATATTGAGGCAAAAGCGCGTTCCTGTATCTTGAGCCGTTTAGGAGATACCGAAGGTTACATTTTTAAATTTTAAGTTAATTTTAATTGAAATTTGAATTTAAATGTTCATATCTCCGCTTCTACTGGGAATTGAGAGTCGAAATTTATGGTGAGATAGGGTTGATACAGGACTATATTGAGGCAAAAGCGCGTTCCTGTATCTTGAGCCGTTTAGGAGATACCGAAGGTTACATTTTTAAATTTTAAGTTAATTTTAATTGAAATTTGAATTTAAATGTTCATATCTCCGCTTCTACTGGGAATTGAGAGTCGAAATTTATGGTGGGAATAGGGTTGATACAGGACTATATTGAGGCAAAAGCGCGTTCCTGTATCTTGAGCCGTTTAGGAGATACCGAAGGTTACATTTTTAAATTTTAAGTTAATTTTAATTGAAATTTGAATTTAAATGTTCATATCTCCGCTTCTACTGGGAATTGAGAGTCGAAATTTATGGTGAGAATAGGGTTGATACAGGACTATATTGAGGCAAAAGCGCGTTCCTGTATCTTGAGCCGTTTAGGAGATACCGAAGGTTACATTTTTAAATTTTAAGTTAATTTTAATTGAAATTTGAATTTAAATGTTCATATCTCCGCTTCTACTGGGAATTGAGAGTCGAAATTTATGGTGAGAATAGGGTTGATACAGGACTATATTGAGGCAAAAGCGCGTTCCTGTATCTTGAGCCGTTTAGGAGATACCGAAGGTTACATTTTTAAATTTTAAGTTAATTTTAATTGAAATTTGAATTTAAATGTTCATATCTCCGCTTCTACTGGGAATTGAGAGTCGAAATTTATGGTGGGAATAGGGTTGATACAGGACTATATTGAGGCAAAAGCGCGTTCCTGTATCTTGAGCCGTTTAGGAGATACCGAAGGTTACATTTTTAAATTTTAAGTTAATTTTAATTGAAATTTGAATTTAAATGTTCATATCTCCGCTTCTACTGGGAATTGAGAGTCGAAATTTATGGTGGGAATAGGGTTGATACAGGACTATATTGAGGCAAAAGCGCGTTCCTGTATCTTGAGCCGTTTAGGAGATACCGAAGGTTACATTTTTAAATTTTAAGTTAATTTTAATTGAAATTTGAATTTAAATGTTCATATCTCCGCTTCTACTGGGAATTGAGAGTCGAAATTTATGGTGAGAATAGGGTTGATACAGGACTATATTGAGGCAAAAGCGCGTTCCTGTATCTTGAGCCGTTTAGGAGATACCGAAGGTTACATTTTTAAATTTTAAGTTAATTTTAATTGAAATTTGAATTTAAATGTTCATATCTCCGCTTCTACTGGGAATTGAGAGTCGAAATTTATGGTGAGAATAGGGTTGATACAGGACTATATTGAGGCAAAAGCGCGTTCCTGTATCTTGAGCCGTTTAGGAGATACCGAAGGTTACATTTTTAAATTTTAAGTTAATTTTAATTGAAATTTGAATTTAAATGTTCATATCTCCGCTTCTACTGGGAATTGAGAGTCGAAATTTATGGTGGAATAGGGTTGATACAGGACTATATTGAGGCAAAAGCGCGTTCCTGTATCTTGAGCCGTTTAGGAGATACCGAAGGTTACATTTTTAAATTTTAAGTTAATTTTAATTGAAATTTGAATTTAAATGTTCATATCTCCGCTTCTACTGGGAATTGAGAGTCGAAATTTATGGTGGGAATAGGGTTGATACAGGACTATATTGAGGCAAAAGCGCGTTCCTGTATCTTGAGCCGTTTAGGAGATACCGAAGGTTACATTTTTAAATTTTAAGTTAATTTTAATTGAAATTTGAATTTAAATGTTCATATCTCCGCTTCTACTGGGAATTGAGAGTCGAAATTTATGGTGGGAATAGGGTTGATACAGGACTATATTGAGGCAAAAGCGCGTTCCTGTATCTTGAGCCGTTTAGGAGATACCGAAGGTTACATTTTTAAATTTTAAGTTAATTTTAATTGAAATTTGAATTTAAATGTTCATATCTCCGCTTCTACTGGGAATTGAGAGTCGAAATTTATGGTGGGAATAGGGTTGATACAGGACTATATTGAGGCAAAAGCGCGTTCCTGTATCTTGAGCCGTTTAGGAGATACCGAAGGTTACATTTTTAAATTTTAAGTTAATTTTAATTGAAATTTGAATTTAAATGTTCATATCTCCGCTTCTACTGGGAATTGAGAGTCGAAATTTATGGTGGGATAGGGTTGATACAGGACTATATTGAGGCAAAAGCGCGTTCCTGTATCTTGAGCCGTTTAGGAGATACCGAAGGTTACATTTTTAAATTTTAAGTTAATTTTAATTGAAATTTGAATTTAAATGTTCATATCTCCGCTTCTACTGGGAATTGAGAGTCGAAATTTATGGTGGGAATAGGGTTGATACAGGACTATATTGAGGCAAAAGCGCGTTCCTGTATCTTGAGCCGTTTAGGAGATACCGAAGGTTACATTTTTAAATTTTAAGTTAATTTTAATTGAAATTTGAATTTAAATGTTCATATCTCCGCTTCTACTGGGAATTGAGAGTCGAAATTTATGGTGGGAATAGGGTTGATACAGGACTATATTGAGGCAAAAGCGCGTTCCTGTATCTTGAGCCGTTTAGGAGATACCGAAGGTTACATTTTTAAATTTTAAGTTAATTTTAATTGAAATTTGAATTTAAATGTTCATATCTCCGCTTCTACTGGGAATTGAGAGTCGAAATTTATGGTGAGAATAGGGTTGATACAGGACTATATTGAGGCAAAAGCGCGTTCCTGTATCTTGAGCCGTTTAGGAGATACCGAAGGTTACATTTTTAAATTTTAAGTTAATTTTAATTGAAATTTGAATTTAAATGTTCATATCTCCGCTTCTACTGGGAATTGAGAGTCGAAATTTATGGTGGGAATAGGGTTGATACAGGACTATATTGAGGCAAAAGCGCGTTCCTGTATCTTGAGCCGTTTAGGAGATACCGAAGGTTACATTTTTAAATTTTAAGTTAATTTTAATTGAAATTTGAATTTAAATGTTCATATCTCCGCTTCTACTGGGAATTGAGAGTCGAAATTTATGGTGGGAATAGGGTTGATACAGGACTATATTGAGGCAAAAGCGCGTTCCTGTATCTTGAGCCGTTTAGGAGATACGAAGGTTACATTTTTAAATTTTAAGTTAATTTTAATTGAAATTTGAATTTAAATGTTCATATCTCCGCTTCTACTGGGAATTGAGAGTCGAAATTTATGGTGAGAATAGGGTTGATACAGGACTATATTGAGGCAAAAGCGCGTTCCTGTATCTTGAGCCGTTTAGGAGATACCGAAGGTTACATTTTTAAATTTTAAGTTAATTTTAATTGAAATTTGAATTTAAATGTTCATATCTCCGCTTCTACTGGGAATTGAGAGTCGAAATTTATGGTGGGAATAGGGTTGATACAGGACTATATTGAGGCAAAAGCGCGTTCCTGTATCTTGAGCCGTTTAGGAGATACCGAAGGTTACATTTTTAAATTTTAAGTTAATTTTAATTGAAATTTGAATTTAAATGTTCATATCTCCGCTTCTACTGGGAATTGAGAGTCGAAATTTATGGTGGGAATAGGGTTGATACAGGACTATATTGAGGCAAAAGCGCGTTCCTGTATCTTGAGCCGTTTAGGAGATACCGAAGGTTACATTTTTAAATTTTAAGTTAATTTTAATTGAAATTTGAATTTAAATGTTCATATCTCCGCTTCTACTGGGAATTGAGAGTCGAAATTTATGGTGGGAATAGGGTTGATACAGGACTATATTGAGGCAAAAGCGCGTTCCTGTATCTTGAGCCGTTTAGGAGATACCGAAGGTTACATTTTTAAATTTTAAGTTAATTTTAATTGAAATTTGAATTTAAATGTTCATATCTCCGCTTCTACTGGGAATTGAGAGTCGAAATTTATGGTGGGAATAGGGTTGATACAGGACTATATTGAGGCAAAAGCGCGTTCCTGTATCTTGAGCCGTTTAGGAGATACCGAAGGTTACATTTTTAAATTTTAAGTTAATTTTAATTGAAATTTGAATTTAAATGTTCATATCTCCGCTTCTACTGGGAATTGAGAGTCGAAATTTATGGTGGGAATAGGGTTGATACAGGACTATATTGAGGCAAAAGCGCGTTCCTGTATCTTGAGCCGTTTAGGAGATACCGAAGGTTACATTTTTAAATTTTAAGTTAATTTTAATTGAAATTTGAATTTAAATGTTCATATCTCCGCTTCTACTGGGAATTGAGAGTCGAAATTTATGGTGGAATAGGGTTGATACAGGACTATATTGAGGCAAAAGCGCGTTCCTGTATCTTGAGCCGTTTAGGAGATACCGAAGGTTACATTTTTAAATTTTAAGTTAATTTTAATTGAAATTTGAATTTAAATGTTCATATCTCCGCTTCTACTGGGAATTGAGAGTCGAAATTTATGGTGGGAATAGGGTTGATACAGGACTATATTGAGGCAAAAGCGCGTTCCTGTATCTTGAGCCGTTTAGGAGATACCGAAGGTTACATTTTTAAATTTTAAGTTAATTTTAATTGAAATTTGAATTTAAATGTTCATATCTCCGCTTCTACTGGGAATTGAGAGTCGAAATTTATGGTGAGAATAGGGTTGATACAGGACTATATTGAGGCAAAAGCGCGTTCCTGTATCTTGAGCCGTTTAGGAGATACCGAAGGTTACATTTTTAAATTTTAAGTTAATTTTAATTGAAATTTGAATTTAAATGTTCATATCTCCGCTTCTACTGGGAATTGAGAGTCGAAATTTATGGTGAGAATAGGGTTGATACAGGACTATATTGAGGCAAAAGCGCGTTCCTGTATCTTGAGCCGTTTAGGAGATACCGAAGGTTACATTTTTAAATTTTAAGTTAATTTTAATTGAAATTTGAATTTAAATGTTCATATCTCCGCTTCTACTGGGAATTGAGAGTCGAAATTTATGGTGGGAATAGGGTTGATACAGGACTATATTGAGGCAAAAGCGCGTTCCTGTATCTTGAGCCGTTTAGGAGATACCGAAGGTTACATTTTTAAATTTTAAGTTAATTTTAATTGAAATTTGAATTTAAATGTTCATATCTCCGCTTCTACTGGGAATTGAGAGTCGAAATTTATGGTGAGAATAGGGTTGATACAGGACTATATTGAGGCAAAAGCGCGTTCCTGTATCTTGAGCCGTTTAGGAGATACCGAAGGTTACATTTTTAAATTTTAAGTTAATTTTAATTGAAATTTGAATTTAAATGTTCATATCTCCGCTTCTACTGGGAATTGAGAGTCGAAATTTATGGTGAGAATAGGGTTGATACAGGACTATATTGAGGCAAAAGCGCGTTCCTGTATCTTGAGCCGTTTAGGAGATACCGAAGGTTACATTTTTAAATTTTAAGTTAATTTTAATTGAAATTTGAATTTAAATGTTCATATCTCCGCTTCTACTGGGAATTGAGAGTCGAAATTTATGGTGGGAATAGGGTTGATACAGGACTATATTGAGGCAAAAGCGCGTTCCTGTATCTTGAGCCGTTTAGGAGATACCGAAGGTTACATTTTTAAATTTTAAGTTAATTTTAATTGAAATTTGAATTTAAATGTTCATATCTCCGCTTCTACTGGGAATTGAGAGTCGAAATTTATGGTGAGAATAGGGTTGATACAGGACTATATTGAGGCAAAAGCGCGTTCCTGTATCTTGAGCCGTTTAGGAGATACCGAAGGTTACATTTTTAAATTTTAAGTTAATTTTAATTGAAATTTGAATTTAAATGTTCATATCTCCGCTTCTACTGGGAATTGAGAGTCGAAATTTATGGTGGGAATAGGGTTGATACAGGACTATATTGAGGCAAAAGCGCGTTCCTGTATCTTGAGCCGTTTAGGAGATACCGAAGGTTACATTTTTAAATTTTAAGTTAATTTTAATTGAAATTTGAATTTAAATGTTCATATCTCCGCTTCTACTGGGAATTGAGAGTCGAAATTTATGGTGGGAATAGGGTTGATACAGGACTATATTGAGGCAAAAGCGCGTTCCTGTATCTTGAGCCGTTTAGGAGATACCGAAGGTTACATTTTTAAATTTTAAGTTAATTTTAATTGAAATTTGAATTTAAATGTTCATATCTCCGCTTCTACTGGGAATTGAGAGTCGAAATTTATGGTGAGAATAGGGTTGATACAGGACTATATTGAGGCAAAAGCGCGTTCCTGTATCTTGAGCCGTTTAGGAGATACCGAAGGTTACATTTTTAAATTTTAAGTTAATTTTAATTGAAATTTGAATTTAAATGTTCATATCTCCGCTTCTACTGGGAATTGAGAGTCGAAATTTATGGTGAGAATAGGGTTGATACAGGACTATATTGAGGCAAAAGCGCGTTCCTGTATCTTGAGCCGTTTAGGAGATACCGAAGGTTACATTTTTAAATTTTAAGTTAATTTTAATTGAAATTTGAATTTAAATGTTCATATCTCCGCTTCTACTGGGAATTGAGAGTCGAAATTTATGGTGGGAATAGGGTTGATACAGGACTATATTGAGGCAAAAGCGCGTTCCTGTATCTTGAGCCGTTTAGGAGATACCGAAGGTTACATTTTTAAATTTTAAGTTAATTTTAATTGAAATTTGAATTTAAATGTTCATATCTCCGCTTCTACTGGGAATTGAGAGTCGAAATTTATGGTGAGAATAGGGTTGATACAGGACTATATTGAGGCAAAAGCGCGTTCCTGTATCTTGAGCCGTTTAGGAGATACCGAAGGTTACATTTTTAAATTTTAAGTTAATTTTAATTGAAATTTGAATTTAAATGTTCATATCTCCGCTTCTACTGGGAATTGAGAGTCGAAATTTATGGTGAGAATAGGGTTGATACAGGACTATATTGAGGCAAAAGCGCGTTCCTGTATCTTGAGCCGTTTAGGAGATACCGAAGGTTACATTTTTAAATTTTAAGTTAATTTTAATTGAAATTTGAATTTAAATGTTCATATCTCCGCTTCTACTGGGAATTGAGAGTCGAAATTTATGGTGAGAATAGGGTTGATACAGGACTATATTGAGGCAAAAGCGCGTTCCTGTATCTTGAGCCGTTTAGGAGATACCGAAGGTTACATTTTTAAATTTTAAGTTAATTTTAATTGAAATTTGAATTTAAATGTTCATATCTCCGCTTCTACTGGGAATTGAGAGTCGAAATTTATGGTGGGAATAGGGTTGATACAGGACTATATTGAGGCAAAAGCGCGTTCCTGTATCTTGAGCCGTTTAGGAGATACCGAAGGTTACATTTTTAAATTTTAAGTTAATTTTAATTGAAATTTGAATTTAAATGTTCATATCTCCGCTTCTACTGGGAATTGAGAGTCGAAATTTATGGTGGGAATAGGGTTGATACAGGACTATATTGAGGCAAAAGCGCGTTCCTGTATCTTGAGCCGTTTAGGAGATACCGAAGGTTACATTTTTAAATTTTAAGTTAATTTTAATTGAAATTTGAATTTAAATGTTCATATCTCCGCTTCTACTGGGAATTGAGAGTCGAAATTTATGGTGGGAATAGGGTTGATACAGGACTATATTGAGGCAAAAGCGCGTTCCTGTATCTTGAGCCGTTTAGGAGATACCGAAGGTTACATTTTTAAATTTTAAGTTAATTTTAATTGAAATTTGAATTTAAATGTTCATATCTCCGCTTCTACTGGGAATTGAGAGTCGAAATTTATGGTGGAATAGGGTTGATACAGGACTATATTGAGGCAAAAGCGCGTTCCTGTATCTTGAGCCGTTTAGGAGATACCGAAGGTTACATTTTTAAATTTTAAGTTAATTTTAATTGAAATTTGAATTTAAATGTTCATATCTCCGCTTCTACTGGGAATTGAGAGTCGAAATTTATGGTGGGAATAGGGTTGATACAGGACTATATTGAGGCAAAAGCGCGTTCCTGTATCTTGAGCCGTTTAGGAGATACCGAAGGTTACATTTTTAAATTTTAAGTTAATTTTAATTGAAATTTGAATTTAAATGTTCATATCTCCGCTTCTACTGGGAATTGAGAGTCGAAATTTATGGTGAGAATAGGGTTGATACAGGACTATATTGAGGCAAAAGCGCGTTCCTGTATCTTGAGCCGTTTAGGAGATACCGAAGGTTACATTTTTAAATTTTAAGTTAATTTTAATTGAAATTTGAATTTAAATGTTCATATCTCCGCTTCTACTGGGAATTGAGAGTCGAAATTTATGGTGGGAATAGGGTTGATACAGGACTATATTGAGGCAAAAGCGCGTTCCTGTATCTTGAGCCGTTTAGGAGATACCGAAGGTTACATTTTTAAATTTTAAGTTAATTTTAATTGAAATTTGAATTTAAATGTTCATATCTCCGCTTCTACTGGGAATTGAGAGTCGAAATTTATGGTGAGAATAGGGTTGATACAGGACTATATTGAGGCAAAAGCGCGTTCCTGTATCTTGAGCCGTTTAGGAGATACCGAAGGTTACATTTTTAAATTTTAAGTTAATTTTAATTGAAATTTGAATTTAAATGTTCATATCTCCGCTTCTACTGGGAATTGAGAGTCGAAATTTATGGTGGAATAGGGTTGATACAGGACTATATTGAGGCAAAAGCGCGTTCCTGTATCTTGAGCCGTTTAGGAGATACCGAAGGTTACATTTTTAAATTTTAAGTTAATTTTAATTGAAATTTGAATTTAAATGTTCATATCTCCGCTTCTACTGGGAATTGAGAGTCGAAATTTATGGTGGGAATAGGGTTGATACAGGACTATATTGAGGCAAAAGCGCGTTCCTGTATCTTGAGCCGTTTAGGAGATACCGAAGGTTACATTTTTAAATTTTAAGTTAATTTTAATTGAAATTTGAATTTAAATGTTCATATCTCCGCTTCTACTGGGAATTGAGAGTCGAAATTTATGGTGGGAATAGGGTTGATACAGGACTATATTGAGGCAAAAGCGCGTTCCTGTATCTTGAGCCGTTTAGGAGATACCGAAGGTTACATTTTTAAATTTTAAGTTAATTTTAATTGAAATTTGAATTTAAATGTTCATATCTCCGCTTCTACTGGGAATTGAGAGTCGAAATTTATGGTGGAATAGGGTTGATACAGGACTATATTGAGGCAAAAGCGCGTTCCTGTATCTTGAGCCGTTTAGGAGATACCGAAGGTTACATTTTTAAATTTTAAGTTAATTTTAATTGAAATTTGAATTTAAATGTTCATATCTCCGCTTCTACTGGGAATTGAGAGTCGAAATTTATGGTGGGAATAGGGTTGATACAGGACTATATTGAGGCAAAAGCGCGTTCCTGTATCTTGAGCCGTTTAGGAGATACCGAAGGTTACATTTTTAAATTTTAAGTTAATTTTAATTGAAATTTGAATTTAAATGTTCATATCTCCGCTTCTACTGGGAATTGAGAGTCGAAATTTATGGTGAGAATAGGGTTGATACAGGACTATATTGAGGCAAAAGCGCGTTCCTGTATCTTGAGCCGTTTAGGAGATACCGAAGGTTACATTTTTAAATTTTAAGTTAATTTTAATTGAAATTTGAATTTAAATGTTCATATCTCCGCTTCTACTGGGAATTGAGAGTCGAAATTTATGGTGAGAATAGGGTTGATACAGGACTATATTGAGGCAAAAGCGCGTTCCTGTATCTTGAGCCGTTTAGGAGATACCGAAGGTTACATTTTTAAATTTTAAGTTAATTTTAATTGAAATTTGAATTTAAATGTTCATATCTCCGCTTCTACTGGGAATTGAGAGTCGAAATTTATGGTGGAATAGGGTTGATACAGGACTATATTGAGGCAAAAGCGCGTTCCTGTATCTTGAGCCGTTTAGGAGATACCGAAGGTTACATTTTTAAATTTTAAGTTAATTTTAATTGAAATTTGAATTTAAATGTTCATATCTCCGCTTCTACTGGGAATTGAGAGTCGAAATTTATGGTGGGAATAGGGTTGATACAGGACTATATTGAGGCAAAAGCGCGTTCCTGTATCTTGAGCCGTTTAGGAGATACCGAAGGTTACATTTTTAAATTTTAAGTTAATTTTAATTGAAATTTGAATTTAAATGTTCATATCTCCGCTTCTACTGGGAATTGAGAGTCGAAATTTATGGTGGGATAGGGTTGATACAGGACTATATTGAGGCAAAAGCGCGTTCCTGTATCTTGAGCCGTTTAGGAGATACCGAAGGTTACATTTTTAAATTTTAAGTTAATTTTAATTGAAATTTGAATTTAAATGTTCATATCTCCGCTTCTACTGGGAATTGAGAGTCGAAATTTATGGTGAGAATAGGGTTGATACAGGACTATATTGAGGCAAAAGCGCGTTCCTGTATCTTGAGCCGTTTAGGAGATACCGAAGGTTACATTTTTAAATTTTAAGTTAATTTTAATTGAAATTTGAATTTAAATGTTCATATCTCCGCTTCTACTGGGAATTGAGAGTCGAAATTTATGGTGGGAATAGGGTTGATACAGGACTATATTGAGGCAAAAGCGCGTTCCTGTATCTTGAGCCGTTTAGGAGATACCGAAGGTTACATTTTTAAATTTTAAGTTAATTTTAATTGAAATTTGAATTTAAATGTTCATATCTCCGCTTCTACTGGGAATTGAGAGTCGAAATTTATGGTGGGAATAGGGTTGATACAGGACTATATTGAGGCAAAAGCGCGTTCCTGTATCTTGAGCCGTTTAGGAGATACCGAAGGTTACATTTTTAAATTTTAAGTTAATTTTAATTGAAATTTGAATTTAAATGTTCATATCTCCGCTTCTACTGGGAATTGAGAGTCGAAATTTATGGTGGGAATAGGGTTGATACAGGACTATATTGAGGCAAAAGCGCGTTCCTGTATCTTGAGCCGTTTAGGAGATACCGAAGGTTACATTTTTAAATTTTAAGTTAATTTTAATTGAAATTTGAATTTAAATGTTCATATCTCCGCTTCTACTGGGAATTGAGAGTCGAAATTTATGGTGGAATAGGGTTGATACAGGACTATATTGAGGCAAAAGCGCGTTCCTGTATCTTGAGCCGTTTAGGAGATACCGAAGGTTACATTTTTAAATTTTAAGTTAATTTTAATTGAAATTTGAATTTAAATGTTCATATCTCCGCTTCTACTGGGAATTGAGAGTCGAAATTTATGGTGAGAATAGGGTTGATACAGGACTATATTGAGGCAAAAGCGCGTTCCTGTATCTTGAGCCGTTTAGGAGATACCGAAGGTTACATTTTTAAATTTTAAGTTAATTTTAATTGAAATTTGAATTTAAATGTTCATATCTCCGCTTCTACTGGGAATTGAGAGTCGAAATTTATGGTGAGAATAGGGTTGATACAGGACTATATTGAGGCAAAAGCGCGTTCCTGTATCTTGAGCCGTTTAGGAGATACCGAAGGTTACATTTTTAAATTTTAAGTTAATTTTAATTGAAATTTGAATTTAAATGTTCATATCTCCGCTTCTACTGGGAATTGAGAGTCGAAATTTATGGTGAGAATAGGGTTGATACAGGACTATATTGAGGCAAAAGCGCGTTCCTGTATCTTGAGCCGTTTAGGAGATACCGAAGGTTACATTTTTAAATTTTAAGTTAATTTTAATTGAAATTTGAATTTAAATGTTCATATCTCCGCTTCTACTGGGAATTGAGAGTCGAAATTTATGGTGGGAATAGGGTTGATACAGGACTATATTGAGGCAAAAGCGCGTTCCTGTATCTTGAGCCGTTTAGGAGATACCGAAGGTTACATTTTTAAATTTTAAGTTAATTTTAATTGAAATTTGAATTTAAATGTTCATATCTCCGCTTCTACTGGGAATTGAGAGTCGAAATTTATGGTGGGAATAGGGTTGATACAGGACTATATTGAGGCAAAAGCGCGTTCCTGTATCTTGAGCCGTTTAGGAGATACCGAAGGTTACATTTTTAAATTTTAAGTTAATTTTAATTGAAATTTGAATTTAAATGTTCATATCTCCGCTTCTACTGGGAATTGAGAGTCGAAATTTATGGTGGGAATAGGGTTGATACAGGACTATATTGAGGCAAAAGCGCGTTCCTGTATCTTGAGCCGTTTAGGAGATACCGAAGGTTACATTTTTAAATTTTAAGTTAATTTTAATTGAAATTTGAATTTAAATGTTCATATCTCCGCTTCTACTGGGAATTGAGAGTCGAAATTTATGGTGGGAATAGGGTTGATACAGGACTATATTGAGGCAAAAGCGCGTTCCTGTATCTTGAGCCGTTTAGGAGATACCGAAGGTTACATTTTTAAATTTTAAGTTAATTTTAATTGAAATTTGAATTTAAATGTTCATATCTCCGCTTCTACTGGGAATTGAGAGTCGAAATTTATGGTGGGAATAGGGTTGATACAGGACTATATTGAGGCAAAAGCGCGTTCCTGTATCTTGAGCCGTTTAGGAGATACCGAAGGTTACATTTTTAAATTTTAAGTTAATTTTAATTGAAATTTGAATTTAAATGTTCATATCTCCGCTTCTACTGGGAATTGAGAGTCGAAATTTATGGTGGAATAGGGTTGATACAGGACTATATTGAGGCAAAAGCGCGTTCCTGTATCTTGAGCCGTTTAGGAGATACCGAAGGTTACATTTTTAAATTTTAAGTTAATTTTAATTGAAATTTGAATTTAAATGTTCATATCTCCGCTTCTACTGGGAATTGAGAGTCGAAATTTATGGTGAGATAGGGTTGATACAGGACTATATTGAGGCAAAAGCGCGTTCCTGTATCTTGAGCCGTTTAGGAGATACCGAAGGTTACATTTTTAAATTTTACGTTAATTTTAATTGAAATTTGAATTTAAATGTTCATATCTCCGCTTCTACTGGGAATTGAGAGTCGAAATTTATGGTGGGATAGGGTTGATACAGGACTATATTGAGGCAAAAGCGCGTTCCTGTATCTTGAGCCGTTTAGGAGATACCGAAGGTTACATTTTTAAATTTTAAGTTAATTTTAATTGAAATTTGAATTTAAATGTTCATATCTCCGCTTCTACTGGGAATTGAGAGTCGAAATTTATGGTGAGAATAGGGTTGATACAGGACTATATTGAGGCAAAAGCGCGTTCCTGTATCTTGAGCCGTTTAGGAGATACCGAAGGTTACATTTTTAAATTTTAAGTTAATTTTAATTGAAATTTGAATTTAAATGTTCATATCTCCGCTTCTACTGGGAATTGAGAGTCGAAATTTATGGTGAGAATAGGGTTGATACAGGACTATATTGAGGCAAAAGCGCGTTCCTGTATCTTGAGCCGTTTAGGAGATACCGAAGGTTACATTTTTAAATTTTACGTTAATTTTAATTGAAATTTGAATTTAAATGTTCATATCTCCGCTTCTACTGGGAATTGAGAGTCGAAATTTATGGTGGGATAGGGTTGATACAGGACTATATTGAGGCAAAAGCGCGTTCCTGTATCTTGAGCCGTTTAGGAGATACCGAAGGTTACATTTTTAAATTTTACGTTAATTTTAATTGAAATTTGAATTTAAATGTTCATATCTCCGCTTCTACTGGGAATTGAGAGTCGAAATTTATGGTGGGATAGGGTTGATACAGGACTATATTGAGGCAAAAGCGCGTTCCTGTATCTTGAGCCGTTTAGGAGATACCGAAGGTTACATTTTTAAATTTTAAGTTAATTTTAATTGAAATTTGAATTTAAATGTTCATATCTCCGCTTCTACTGGGAATTGAGAGTCGAAATTTATGGTGAGAATAGGGTTGATACAGGACTATATTGAGGCAAAAGCGCGTTCCTGTATCTTGAGCCGTTTAGGAGATACCGAAGGTTACATTTTTAAATTTTAAGTTAATTTTAATTGAAATTTGAATTTAAATGTTCATATCTCCGCTTCTACTGGGAATTGAGAGTCGAAATTTATGGTGGAATAGGGTTGATACAGGACTATATTGAGGCAAAAGCGCGTTCCTGTATCTTGAGCCGTTTAGGAGATACCGAAGGTTACATTTTTAAATTTTAAGTTAATTTTAATTGAAATTTGAATTTAAATGTTCATATCTCCGCTTCTACTGGGAATTGAGAGTCGAAATTTATGGTGGAATAGGGTTGATACAGGACTATATTGAGGCAAAAGCGCGTTCCTGTATCTTGAGCCGTTTAGGAGATACCGAAGGTTACATTTTTAAATTTTAAGTTAATTTTAATTGAAATTTGAATTTAAATGTTCATATCTCCGCTTCTACTGGGAATTGAGAGTCGAAATTTATGGTGGGATAGGGTTGATACAGGACTATATTGAGGCAAAAGCGCGTTCCTGTATCTTGAGCCGTTTAGGAGATACCGAAGGTTACATTTTTAAATTTTAAGTTAATTTTAATTGAAATTTGAATTTAAATGTTCATATCTCCGCTTCTACTGGGAATTGAGAGTCGAAATTTATGGTGAGAATAGGGTTGATACAGGACTATATTGAGGCAAAAGCGCGTTCCTGTATCTTGAGCCGTTTAGGAGATACCGAAGGTTACATTTTTAAATTTTAAGTTAATTTTAATTGAAATTTGAATTTAAATGTTCATATCTCCGCTTCTACTGGGAATTGAGAGTCGAAATTTATGGTGGGAATAGGGTTGATACAGGACTATATTGAGGCAAAAGCGCGTTCCTGTATCTTGAGCCGTTTAGGAGATACCGAAGGTTACATTTTTAAATTTTAAGTTAATTTTAATTGAAATTTGAATTTAAATGTTCATATCTCCGCTTCTACTGGGAATTGAGAGTCGAAATTTATGGTGAGAATAGGGTTGATACAGGACTATATTGAGGCAAAAGCGCGTTCCTGTATCTTGAGCCGTTTAGGAGATACCGAAGGTTACATTTTTAAATTTTAAGTTAATTTTAATTGAAATTTGAATTTAAATGTTCATATCTCCGCTTCTACTGGGAATTGAGAGTCGAAATTTATGGTGGAATAGGGTTGATACAGGACTATATTGAGGCAAAAGCGCGTTCCTGTATCTTGAGCCGTTTAGGAGATACCGAAGGTTACATTTTTAAATTTTACGTTAATTTTAATTGAAATTTGAATTTAAATGTTCATATCTCCGCTTCTACTGGGAATTGAGAGTCGAAATTTATGGTGGGATAGGGTTGATACAGGACTATATTGAGGCAAAAGCGCGTTCCTGTATCTTGAGCCGTTTAGGAGATACCGAAGGTTACATTTTTAAATTTTACGTTAATTTTAATTGAAATTTGAATTTAAATGTTCATATCTCCGCTTCTACTGGGAATTGAGAGTCGAAATTTATGGTGAGAATAGGGTTGATACAGGACTATATTGAGGCAAAAGCGCGTTCCTGTATCTTGAGCCGTTTAGGAGATACCGAAGGTTACATTTTTAAATTTTACGTTAATTTTAATTGAAATTTGAATTTAAATGTTCATATCTCCGCTTCTACTGGGAATTGAGAGTCGAAATTTATGGTGGGATAGGGTTGATACAGGACTATATTGAGGCAAAAGCGCGTTCCTGTATCTTGAGCCGTTTAGGAGATACCGAAGGTTACATTTTTAAATTTTAAGTTAATTTTAATTGAAATTTGAATTTAAATGTTCATATCTCCGCTTCTACTGGGAATTGAGAGTCGAAATTTATGGTGGAATAGGGTTGATACAGGACTATATTGAGGCAAAAGCGCGTTCCTGTATCTTGAGCCGTTTAGGAGATACCGAAGGTTACATTTTTAAATTTTAAGTTAATTTTAATTGAAATTTGAATTTAAATGTTCATATCTCCGCTTCTACTGGGAATTGAGAGTCGAAATTTATGGTGAGAATAGGGTTGATACAGGACTATATTGAGGCAAAAGCGCGTTCCTGTATCTTGAGCCGTTTAGGAGATACCGAAGGTTACATTTTTAAATTTTAAGTTAATTTTAATTGAAATTTGAATTTAAATGTTCATATCTCCGCTTCTACTGGGAATTGAGAGTCGAAATTTATGGTGGGAATAGGGTTGATACAGGACTATATTGAGGCAAAAGCGCGTTCCTGTATCTTGAGCCGTTTAGGAGATATCGAAGGTTACATTTTTAAATTTTACGTTAATTTTAATTGAAATTTGAATTTAAATGTTCATATCTCCGCTTCTACTGGGAATTGAGAGTCGAAATTTATGGTGGGAATAGGGTTGATACAGGACTATATTGAGGCAAAAGCGCGTTCCTGTATCTTGAGCCGTTTAGGAGATACCGAAGGTTACATTTTTAAATTTTAAGTTAATTTTAATTGAAATTTGAATTTAAATGTTCATATCTCCGCTTCTACTGGGAATTGAGAGTCGAAATTTATGGTGGAATAGGGTTGATACAGGACTATATTGAGGCCAAAAGCCGGTT
>NW_020230653.1:0-33872 GCF_003227715.2 Harpegnathos saltator | reverse complement strand
GGTCAACATTTTTCGTATGAGCGAGTAATATGCCTGGGTTTATTGTAGCTTTCTGATGAGTAGTGTAGCATCTAAAATGCGTATCCGTGACATAGTATTTCCCTCCATAAGGCAGAAGGAGTATTTCGAACGAACAAGCCTCATGCGCACTTCGACACCGTTGATCAAGAATTTATCTTGATTGAAGACGTCGCAGTGAAGATGATCTATGAGATCGAGTGTTCGTCTTCCTTGTACAAAAGTGGCTCGCTTGTCGAGTCCGTGATTGCTTGGTGTCGCTCCAGGTAGAGCATTCATGTTCCCTGCAGTATCGCTGTACCACAGGCACGAAGCCACGTGGAAGGTTTCTACTGATAAAGCATAATTTAATAACACCTCCATGTAAGCACGGTAAGCGTAAGCATTGTTTGGAGAAGACACGAGCTTTTGATTGTTAGATCAAATTGATCTATACGTCAATTTGATTACCGAATTTCCATCTGCGAATCGCTGCTGAATCGCAACAAAATCGACCCATTTCTGAAGCGGTTGGTCACTGGTGATGAAAAGTGGATCACTTACGACAACGTCAAGTGAAAACGGTTGTGGTTGAATCGCGGTGAGCCGGCGGAAACGGTGGCCAAGCCAGATTGACGGCCAGGAAGGTTTTGCTGTTGTGTTTGGTGGGATTGGCAGGGAATTATCTACTATGAACTGCTCCCCTACGGCAAAACTCTTAACTCGGAACTGTACTGTCAACAATTGGACCGTCTGAAGGAAGCAATCGCCCAGAAGCAGCCAGCTTTGGCCAATAGGAGAGAAAATTGTGTTCCATCAGGACAACGCCAGGCCACACACATCGATAGTTGACTCGGCAGAAGCTCCGGAGTATAAGGTGGATGCATAAGAATCTCCCAACCAAGCGGTTGGGAGGTTCTTATGCATCCACCTTATAGTCCGGATCTGGCACCAAGTGATTACCCTCTGTTCCTGTTCATGGCGAACAATTTTGCTGGTGAAAAATTCGCTCAAGAGAGGCTTGTGAAAATCGACTGTTTCAATTTTTTACCAATAGGGACGAGGGCTTCTATGAGAGAGGCATAATGAAATTACCTTCAAAATGGCAACAAGTTATCGAACCAAAACGGCGCATATTGATCTAAATCGGATCATTCTAACTATGGTAATTAAAGCCTTCAATTTCATGGCAAAAATAATGGATTTCTTTTTACTACACCTGATATATAGTGTATGAGAAAATTTTTATATAATAATTGCAATGGAAATAGGAATAAAAATATTGTTATTAAATATATAGGAGTGCTATTAACCCTTTGTGGTCGATGCCGCCACTGTGGCGGCATTCGCAAGTCGTCGTAGAAGTCGGTGCCGCCAGGCTGGCATTCATGATCGCCTGGCGCGCGGCACGGCAAACGTGGCTAGCGATAATGAAAGAAAACTGTCCTCCCGATGCTAGATTCAAATGTTTAGATCAACTTACAGATATCAATGTTTATCGATCTCTTCGAAATCGGCCGACCGCAAAGGGTTAAACTAGTATGAGATAATTTTTCGTAATCCTATATCGTATATATAAAAATTTGTTTCTGTTACAACTCTCTGTGTTGTGTTGAAGTCGTGTTGTGTTGAAGTTGTGTTGTGTCTTTATCTCTTCTGGCAATCCCCCTCCAAAATCTTCCTTTGTGTCATTCTAAACGATCGTTAAGAATGACGAAATGATTCGAGCATCGGAACAGTCGTCAGTAGAGTAAGCAGCAGTGTGCGTTTACTAGTGATACAGAGCAGTTCGGTGATCATATTTAAATTACATATATCATAACAATGTCAGAGAATCCTTCAACAAGCAAAATAGTTGATGTAGAATCGCTAGAAGAAAGATCTTTTGAAAATGAAGATTTTAAAGGTGAATTCACTAATGCTCTCGTATATGCGAATTCTATTTACGAGAATAATGAATTATCATCGAAAAATCCTCCAGCGAAAATATAATATATTTTTACTCCTATTTCCATTGCAATTATTGTATAAAAATTTTCTCATAAACTATATATTTTATAGATAAGATTTACGGTGTTACGTCATGCTGACTCAACGAACCTCAAAACTCTTATATAAATAAGAGAAATCGAATTTATTTTTACTGATTACACGTCTGAATGCGCTCAGGCGTGTTACCACACGACCTATCTCACAAGTTATCACACGAACAATTTCTGGAAATTTGATACCCGAAAATACTAATAATCTAACCTAATCCCTATTTGGTTTCCTACGAACTTAGTCACTGATACCAGCATCACGACATCGTTCTTATAAATATCGATATTTACTTCTTAAGATAGCTGCCACGATTTTTTTATTTACAAAGTCTTTCGAAATCCTCTTATTGCCACATGCATCTTATCTCCTATAAAATAATCATCTGGAACATATCCCCCAAAACCCCACTCTTTCAACCGAGCTGACTTTTTGAGAAAAGTCAAAAGCCTCAGACACTTCTTGCCGATCCAGCACTCAGGACAGACGCTTCTCTCCAGCACTCCTTCAGGATTTTCTTAACAATCAAGCCAACTTGTGGCTTAGACCAACCAGTATTCTTCACTTGTTAATTTTTCGGTGCAACGATCTTGTGCCTTCTTGAGACATTGAGAGCGATTTTGCCAAAACCAGCTGCCTGTCCTTGGCGCAGAACTTGCATCTATCCACACAGAGACGCAGCAACCATACCTTTCATTGTCTACTAAGATCAGAAGAGTCCAGCAGTAAGTCATTTATATTTTCTTTCATCTGAGTGATCTCTTTTCTTTTCATTTTGTTTCAACTCCTTTTCTATTCCCCTTGTCATTCCTCTTTAACTGTAAAATACAATTGCAGTGGCTCAAAATTATCTAATCCAAACGGACCTGACTACTGCAGGAGAGTACGAAAACCGCGAGGATTTAGAAGTAGCTTTTATAAATTTTTCATTACAAGATCGTCCGGATTATATTGTCCGCCCTGACGAACCAAGAATCCCGAGCTTATTGTTCCTTCCAGATTCTCCTCCCGAAACCCCTCCCATATCTTACTCTCCTACATCCTTGAGTCCCACTGAGAACCGATCTCCGACAACCTCCCCGTTCCTTAGAAGTCCATCCCCCACACCTTCCCTGTCGACCTCACCGTTACGAGGGGGCACACATGGTTTCCACGCGGCGTTACTTCGCGGGCTCATCCCCATTTATTCTCCTTCTCTCTCAGAGGCGTCCTCGCGACGATCCTCTCCCTCACCGCCAGCCACCCCGACACAAGATCTTTCCTTATCCGAATATCCCTCGGACTAATTAAGAATTCTCGCCAGAACCCACCACATCATCACACCCATGTAATTACACAACACATATGTATACATAAATAAATCGTACAAATTTTATTTCTTCATAAATTCCGCTTAATCATCAATAAAACAAATTATTTGTAATTGCAATCCAATTATTAGGTGCGCAACTAAGTTCCCGCTGTTTTTCAAGAGATGGCTCCAGTAGTAAGTGCTGGTCGATTGTGACATAACTAAAATGTCATGAACCAAGCTTAGACATATGGTAAACAAACCGCTTTGACACATTAGTGATTTTGTTTTTGCGTCATATACTTTTGGTTGTGTGAAGATGTCTGATTTTGTGCCAAATAATCGTCATTTGCGGGAAATGTTGCTTTTCTTCTTTCATTCGAAGAAAACGGCGGCTGAAGCGCATCGAGAGCTCCAAAAAGTTTACGGAGATGCTGCTCTAAGTGAAACAACGTGCCGTGATTGGTTCCGTCGCTTTAAAGACGGTGATTTCGATGTTGACGACCGTTCGCGTGAAGGAAGGCCAAAAAACCTTCGAAGACGCTGAATTGGAGGCATTGCTCGATGAGGATCCGTGCCAAATGCAAAAAGAGCTTGCTTCAGCATTAGGAGTTACCCGCCAAGCCATTTCCAAGCGATTGCATGCGTTGGGAATGATTCAAAAACAAGGAACTTGGGTTCCTTATGATTTGAAGCCAAGAGACGTTGAGCGTCGTTTTTTCGCCTGTGAACAACTGCTCCAGCGGCAAAAAAGGAAGGGTTTTCTTCATCGCATCGTTACAGGTGATGAAAAATGGATTCATTACAGCAACCCAAAGAGAACAAAATTATGGGGACTGCCCGGTCATGCTTCTACGTCGTCGGCTCGGCCGAATATTCACGCTGCGAAGGTTTTGCTGTATATTTGGTGGGACCAGGGCGGTGTTATTTATTATGAGCTGTTGAAACCGAACGAAACCATCACTGGGGAACGGTATCGAACTCAATTGATGCGATTGAGCCGAGCACTGCGCGAAAAGCGGCCACAATACGAGCAGAGGCACGAAAAAATGATTTTACAGCATGACAACGCTCGGTCTCACGTTGCCAAACCCGTTAAAAACCTACTTAGAAACGCTCAAATGGGAAGTCCTACTCCACCCGCCATATTCCCCAGATATTGCGCCGTCCGATTATTACTTGTTCCGTTCGATGGCACATGGTCTGGCTAATCAGCAGTTCCGCTCATATGAAGACATCTCAAAATCGCTTGATTCGTGGATAGCCTCAAAAGACGAACACTTCTACCGTGACGGTATCCGAGCTCTGCCAGAAAGATGGGAAAAAGTTGTCGCTAGCGATGGGCAATATTTTGAATGATTCATTTGTAACCATTTTTCACAATAATATTTTTCACAATAAAGTTGCATTTTCATCAAAAAAACAGCGAGAACTTAGTTGCGCACCTAATACGATTTCCGACTAATTATTCTCAACAAAAATTCTCCTTTCCTTCGCTCAACCGTCGCTCACGGTCCTATCCCAGGTAAAAGGATTCAGTTCCTTAATCTAAATCAAGGACCACCGGCGTACGTCCGCGTCAGATGAAGGGATCGCTCCGATCCTTGATCTGTACCGCTGACTTGCGAGTACGTCGGAGTTTGCGAAAGCAAGCGCCAAGTTGCGCTCCTCCTCCAGGACGTAACATATAAAAATTGGGGGCTCGTCCGGGATGATAAGAGTGACTGTTGAAAAAGGGCATGAATACGCGATCAAATTCAGATAAATCGAGGTTGAAAAGGCATATCAACAGGCCATACAAGCAACGCCTAAAACTTCTAAAACAATTGAGCCACAATACGCATCCACACCTTACGCTCTTTCTGCACCCTCTGAATCTTCAAGTGTTCCCCCCGCATCTACTCTCTTACCTATAATTGAACCCGCAACTCCTGACATTCGGAGAATTTTGAGTGACAGTCCGCTTTCAGAAACTGCATTCGGGTTAAAACCGCGAGCTTTTGATAACCCTCTTAGTCCTATTCCGGATGAAAGTTTAGAACAGACATCATTGACAAAGCACTGTAACAAAGCACAACCTACCTTATATCGTTCTCTTGGAGAATCTGTGTACTCTTTCCGCTTAGCTGTCACTGAATCCGCAGTAGAATCAAGCGATAAACCACCGTCGGAAAGATTAGAAATTTTAAAGAATAAAGAAATAGAATTGATAAGCACAACAGAGGCATTAACCGATAAAGAACCGACGGCAGGAAGCGAGACTCCTCTTACACAAAACTTTGAAGTTTCAGGAAAAAATAAATTAAAATCCATAAAAATGAATAATAATACGTTGCATTACGCCGTTGGTGCCGTTCCTTTCTTCGACGGACAGAATATTCCAGTAGATCATTTCATAGAGGGGTGTAATTTAGCAAAAGCCATGACGCCAACCGAGGAAGAAAGATATTTAACAAGAGTGCTCTACACGCGTCTAACAGGAGAAGCTCGTTATGCAGTGCAGGACCAAGATTTCGCGCTTGTCAGCCAATTAACAAAATTTTTGAAAAAACGTTTTCGGATCATTTAAAAGTTATCCCGAATTACAAGGCGAATTAGGACGCATACATCAGAGAACCGGCGAATCCGTTATCGCGTACGCAAACCGAGTAAAATCCACGGAGAAACGAATTCTAGAATCCTATCGCACTAACATCGGATCCGCCGATGCGGCATATACCACTTCACTAGAAAAACAATTATGTCATAGTTTTATTAGAGGATTAATACCTGAAATCGAGCAACGTGTTTCTAGAAATCTAGATGTCGAACATACTATACGGGAAGCGTTGGAAATCGAAAAGGAATTACGAGCAATTAAAAATATTCGTAGCCCATCTCTCTACATCTGTTACTAATTTTTGTGCAATCTGTCAGAAGACCGGACATACCGAGGACAATTGTCGATTATCTCCATACAATGTAACGACTCCAAATTTAGGTAACGAAGTTTTAATTTGCCAAATTTGTAAAAAACGCGGACATAGTGCTGATAAATGTCGATTTAGAGATCCAAATACTCGTAATCCCGTGAAAATAGTTCAAAGTGATATTATTTCGTGTCAAATCTGTCTCAAACCCGGTCATTCCGCACAAAATTGTCTGTTATATCGTAATCAACCAAATATTATTTGTCAAAATTGTCAACGTCCTGGTCATAGCTCTAGAGAATGCAGAAGCAACCCGTCAAATTTAAATACTTTGATTTGTCGAAACTGTAATAAAATGGGACACATCGCTCGAAATTGCTACGCTAATTCCAACTATAATATTGTTGTGCCCGCGCGTGAAAGAAATAACTCGGGATAAACTAAACGAGAATAGCTTTATTTACAGCCAAGAAAAACGGATCTTAATCAATCTCAAAATAATCGCACGAATTCGCTTTACGTCCGTACGCTGTGACAGGACTAGAGCGACTCTCTTATTATTCCAGTTGTTAGTAAACAAATTCCTTGACAACGATAACAGCTGTCAAACACTCTCTATATGCCTTCTTCACAGTCTTCTCCCAAGAGCGTGGGAACAATACGTTCCCCAAAGGTGTGGGCACAACACTGTCCCTTCTCTTCCAAAATTGTCGTCCCGACAATCCCATGGAAAAAGTTGTTCGTGATGCTCTTCTTCAAGTCTATCTCCAAAATTTCACGCCATCTTTGCTGCTCCAGGGTACCTTTGGCGATCCTTTGTCACAACCTGGACTGCTGTCTCAGGTTCTCTTGACTACGCCATCTCTTGTCCCAACAGCTACCAGGCCGAAAAGTTGTCGACGTGACTCTCGAAGTCCCAGCTCACCGCTCTTCAGCTTCTTCTTCGGATAAGGGGAGGGTATAACCCGTGGACCCGACGTTCTTTAAAAGAACACCCCTAATCCCCGCCCCGGTATTCACCCAAAGCCTCACGGAAAAACCATGGTCAAAAACCGTGGGGAGAGCGGTCCTTAACGGATCTCAGTGGAAAAGACGTCAGCGACTCGGAAAACGGAAAAGGAAAGAGGAATGGGAAATTCTGAAAAAGGAAAAGAAAACAAACAAGTATATGTATATACATGTATTGATTCTTTTAATTTTATTTAATATCTCTTTCTCGAAAAGGAGCCAAACGATCTGCATGAACCACTTTTCTTTTATGTTTGAAAGATTTGCCTATACAAAACACGACATCACTAAGTTTCTTTATAATTATAAAAGGTCCTTCCCAAGAACTTTGCAATTTCGGAGCTTTTCCTATTGTACGACGAGGATTGAAAAACCAAACCTTTTGACCTTGTTCAAATGTCACTTGCCTAGAACGTTGATCATACCAAGATTTGGTATTTTGAGACCTAATTTGAAGACGACGTCTAGCAAAACAATGAATTTCATCCAGTTTTTTTCTTAATTTAATAGGGTACTTTTCTTCTTCTTTATCTTTAACTGAGGGAGGCCGACCTCGAAGAAGATCTAAAGGTAAACGAAGATCCTGACCAAGATACATTTCGGCTGGAGAAACTCCAGTTACTTCATGTTTAGAGGAGCGAAAAGCCAATAGAAACAAAGAAATCCATTTATCCCAATCTCGTTGATTATCAGAAATATATTTCGCCAAATAATTTAAAATTGTTCTATGTTGACGTTCAACTTGTCCATCTGACTGAGGATGAAGAGGTGTAGTACGAGTTTTCCTGATTCCTAAAATATGAGACATCTCAAGAATTAATCGTGACTCAAAATTCTTTCCTTGATCAGTATGTAATTCTAAAGGAATTCCATGTCGAGAAAATACTTGTTCAACTAGAAACTGAGCAACAGTGGTTGCTCTTTTATTTTTCAAAGGAATAGCCTCTGGCCATTTGGTAAAACAATCTAGCACAACGAGCACCTACCGATTTCCATTAAGAGTGGTAGGAAGAGGACCTAAAATATCAACTTGTATTCTTTCAAAAGGAGCATCTACATTATCCACCTGAAGAGGAGATTTCCCTTTTTCAGAAGGACCTTTCTTAGCTATACAAATTTTGCAAGAGGCACACCAATCCTCTACGTCTCTCTTACAAGTTGCCCAATAAAAATGTTTACGTATCCTTTGTAAAGTTTTATTAATTCTAAAATGACCACCGGAAGGTGAATCATGAGCTTCTTCCAACACCTCCGAAACCTTCTCCCGAGGAACTAAAATTTGATAAACATGGTTTAATAAATTAGGAGATTCCCATTTTTTATATAAGACACCATTTAAAACAACTATAGCTTCCCATTGAGACCAATAAATCTTAGAAGAAATCTCCATAGGAGCAACAGCCTGCCAAGAAGGCCTTTTATCAATCTCTTTAGCTTGATGAATTTGTGCCAACACTGAATCCTGAAGCTGAAAATCACGCCATTCTTGTAAATTATCTCTTTCTAGAGAAATAAATCCTATAATATTTTCTTTAAAAGATTCCTCCCGTGATTCTACTTTATAACAATAACGACAAGAAGTTTCCAAACAAGGACGTCGAGAGAGAAAATCTGCATTTTTGTGTAATTTCCCGCTACGATAATTAATGTCAAAATCATATTGCTGCAAACTTCTAACCATCTTGCCAACTGCCCTTCCAAATTTTTAAATGAAGTTAACCATCGTAAAGAAACATGATCTGTTCTTACTAAAAACTTCCTTCCATATAAATAATGATGAAAAGATTGTACAGCATCTACCACAGCAAGAAGTTCCCTACGAGTTACACAGTAATTCTGTTCTACTTTACTAAAAACTCGACTATAAAAAGCAATAACTTTCTCTTTTCCTTCCTGAAGCTGTGAAAGAACTGCTCCGATGCCATGATTTGAAGCATCAGTGTCAAGAATAAATTGACCTTCTCCAGAAGGAAAAGATAAAATTGGAGAAGAAGTCATCACACGTTTTAACTCCTGAAATGCCAACTGACATTCTGTTGACCAAGAAAATTTTCTATTTTCCTCCGTCAATCTAAATAAAGGCTTGGCTAAAAGAGAAAAATCTTTAATAAATTTCCGATAATACGAGCAAAATCCTAAAAAACTTCGCACTTGTTTCCGTGTCTTAGGAATTGGCCAATCTTTAAGAACAGAAATCTTATCAGGATCTGTAGCAACTCCCTCAGCAGAAATCACATGACCCAAGTATTTGATCTTTTTCCTTAAAAATTCACATTTCTTTGGATTTACCTTAAGATTTGCGGATTGTAACCGCAGAAAAACTGCTTTTAAATTAGAAATCATTTCTTCAAAATTCTTTCCAAAAACAATTACATCGTCCAAGAAAACGAAACATTTTTTAGAAATTAAACCTGATAACACTTTTTCCATTAAACGTTCAAAAGTGGCAGGAGCATTACAAAGTCCGAACGGCATCACTGTAAACTGCCATAAACCGTTTCCTATAGAAAAAGCAGTTTTTTCCCGATCCTCAGGAGCTAACCCCACCTGCCAATAACCACTGTTTAAATCAAGAGTACAAAACCATGAATTCCCAGCTAAATAATCTAAAATTTGATCAATTCTTGGAAGTGGATATGAATCCTTGATGGTTACTGCATTTAATTTTCTATAATCTACACAAAATCTTATAGAACCATCTTTTTTTTTTACCATTACAGCCGGAGAAATCCAAGGGCTATTGGATTCTTTATTACCTTTTGAGCTTTCATGTCTTCTATAATTTTATAAACTTCTTCTTGTAAATGAATAGGAATTCGACGAGGAGTCTGCTTAATAGGATTGGAATCTAAAAGTTTAATATGATGACAAAGAATATCACAATTACCAGCTATAACATTTTCAGCAAATAAATCTTGAAATTGAATAAGAAACTCTGAGAAAATCTCTTTTTGTGAAAAATTCAAATGTTTAGAACTTTGTTCATGAATTTCCCTAAGTAATTCAGGAAATTGAATAGAATGTTTCTCTATTCTAGAACAAATTAATTCTTGTTTTCCAAAACTATTCTTTGAGATTCCAAGAGCCCTTTCAAACAATCCATCTACTAAACCTGTTTTTAAAAGAAAATCTCTTCCTAAATACAATCATTATTTATATCAGCTACATAAAAGCATAATTGTACACAAAACTTCCCCAAAGTAATGGTAGCAACAACTTGTGAATGAACCTGAACTCTTTCTCCTGTAGGGTAAAATAAATTAACAGAACCTATCGGACTCAATTTCAAAGGTATTACCTTCCTAGAACTTATAATCGAGACATTGGAACCTGTGTCAATTTTAAAAGAACAAGTTGTATTATTTAACAACCCCCTGAAACAACAAAAATTACTAAGGAACATTTTATCATTCAATTTTCCACAAATATTATACATGTTTTTATCAATTTTGCGCTTATAAAACGGAGCCTGAATCCTTTTTACCGAACCAGCTCCGTGAAGCTCGGCAAAATTTAGTTTTCCTTTTGCTGCAATGTCGGACATTCTGAACGAAAATGTCCTACCCCACCGCATTGCCAACATTCCCTTTCTTTATTCTTACTCGTTTTAAAATTTCTTCGTGCTTCAACTCTTTCAAATTCTTTTCCCTTCTTATATCCATTTCCTTTTTCTTCAAAACGACAGAAAACTCCCGTGACTTTTTGTTCTTTTATTTTCCGTGAAAAACAGTTTTCATTTATTGATTGTAAAATCTTTGCTCGTTCTATAGCCGCTTTAAGTGAAGCTATTCCTTCTGTCAAAAGCGAACGCTTAATAAAATTATCCGAAATTGCAGCAATGAATTGTGCACAAGCAATCTTTTCGCGAACTTCAAAAGAACATTCTGGATAAGCTCCTCTCGAAAGACGCTCTAAATCTGCACCAAGAGTTGCATAATCTTCTCCCGCAAGCATCTTTCGATTTGTAAATTGTGAATAATAATTTTGCATTAATTCACCCTCTCCAAATTGTAATTCTAATTTTTCTTTTATTTCATTAAAAGTTATTTTTTTTAAATCATTTATATTTAAAAGAACCGTTCGTGCTTTCCCTCTTAAACAGGAAGCTAAAGCTACTGTTTTCGCGGAATCATTCCAACCATTAGCTTGCGATATTAGAGAAAATTGTGCAAGGAACTCTTTTAAAGGCACTGTCCCATCATAAATATCTGATTTTACTTTGACATCACAAAATATACGTTCTCTTTCAACATTCATTCTCGAATTTTCGAGATCGATAACATTACGAGATTCATTCCCAAAAATACTATTATTTGAAGGACTCATCTGTTTATCCAGTTTTTCTTCCAGGCGTTTAAAAGCTGAATCACGCTCCTCAAGCTGTGTTTTTAATTCATTTTGTATTCGTAGCTGTTCTCTCTGATCCTGCTGTCGTTCCTCCCTTAGTTGCTGCAACTCCTGAAGAACGGCTCGTAATGGATCATCTGAGGTAGCCGGCGTCTGAGCACGAGTCCTCCTCGGTGAATGTGCCAAAGCCATTTCTTTTTCTTTCACTTTCACACACAAGCACGTCTACGATTTCTATCGTTATTGATCTCGGACGAGCCCCCAAATGTTGTGCCCGCGCGTGAAAGAAATAACTCGAGATATACTAAACGAGAAAAGCTTTATTTACAGCCTAGAAAAACGGATCTTAATCGATTCAAAATAAATAATCGCACGAATTCGCTTTACGTCCGTACGCTGTGACAGGACTAGAGCGACTCTCTTATTATTCCCAGTTGTTAGTAAACAAACTCCTTGACAACGATAACAGCTGTTCACATTCTCTATATGCCTTCTTCACAGAGCGTCTTCTCCCAAGAGCGTGGGAACAATACATTCCCCAAAGGTGTGGGCACAACAATATGATCGACTGAACCTATCCCCTTCTTGAAACCTGCTTGATTCCCTGACAGTAGTCTTTTCTCTTCCACCTCCTCCCTCACTCTTTCTGCTAACACTGCCGTGTAGATCTTGTATAACAACATTAATGTTATCCCTCTATATTCCGTGACCTTCTCTCCTTTTCCTTTCTTCCTTATCGGTATTATTATTCCTTCCTCCCAATCCTCCGGCCACCCCTTTCCTTCCAATACCCAAAGAAAGAAGGGAAATCCTCTATACACCTATTTCTCTCTTTATCCCCATTAACATCCCTCCACACGCTCTTCCTTTTTTGCTCCTTCTTTTTGCTGTTTGTACCTTCCATCTGAATTTCTTCGGTAGCCGTCCTCTCAGTTTTTCCCATCCTTTCTCGTCCACCCATGTTTTCATCATCATAACCACATCCCATTCCTTTATTCTCTTCCAAAACTCCTTATCCTTATTCCATAGTCCTGCTACATTCCAGAACATCACATGCTCTCTCCTCCTCCTTCCTCCCTCTCTCCTCCTTTACCTTTCCTTTGCCTCTTCCCCTTCTCCCCCTCCCCCTTCTCTGTTCTTGTTTCTCCTTCACTGTCCTTTAATTCCTCCTCTTCATCCCATCTCCATCATTCTCCTTCTATCTATATCCTTCCATATTTTACCCATACATTTTTTCCTTTCCCCCTCTCTTCTTTTGCTATCTCTTCAAGATTCCATCTCATTTTCCTCTCTTTCCATGTTAGGTCGTCCTTCACCTTTATGCTCTTTTCTTTGTAACGACACAAAGATTTTTGTGCCGTTACGCTGACTGCCGCCTAGTAGCACGCGACAGTCAGCTGAGCGCACACCCCCCGACCCGCGCTGACACCGCGCCGAAACATCGCGCTCGGCCGAAGATGCCCGACTACCCGGCAACGACGCTCGGGCACGATCGGCCGCCGAACCGAGCGAGCGGCCCCGCCGAAGTTATTCGGCAAACGCCGCATAATCACGATTAATTCCGATTAAAAAGGAATTAACTCCGATTAAGGGCGAAGAAAACCGAAGCCCCAAAATCTCGGGTATATAACCCCGGCAGATTTTGACAAGAGGAGAGTCTCCAGAGTTCCGTCTCCACGACTAGTTCTTTCCAAGAGAGGATCAACCGAGAAGCTTCTGCCGAAATTCGTAAGTGAGTTACCAGGCCGTCTACGACGGTGATTAATAATACCTGTTCTTTGCGCTACAAAGATCGGACGGCGAGTTTGCCGTCGCTCCGGTGTGTTCACCGGAACGATCTTCGTTCGAACCGTCTTTGCGATATTTCGTGCCGTCTCCGCGATATAAGGATCGGACGGCGAGTTCGCCGTCGCTCCGGTGTGTTCACCGGAACGGTCTTATTTTGTGCCGTCTTTGCGATATTTCGTGCCGTCTCCGCGATATAAGGATCGGACGGCGAGTTCGCTGTCGCTCCGGTGTGTTCACCGGAACGGTCTTATTTTGTGCCGTCTTTGCGATATTTCGTGCCGTCTCCGCGATATAAGGATCGGACGGCGAGTTCGCCGTCGCTCCGGTGTGTTCACCGGAACGATCTTATTTTGTGCCGTCTTTGCGATATTTCGTGCCGTCTCCGCGATATAAGGATCGGACAGCGAGTTCGCCGTCGCTCCGGTGTGTTCACCGGAACGGTCTTATTTTGTACCGTCTTTGCGATATTTCGTGCCGTCTCCGCGATATAAGGATCGGACGGCGAGTTCGCCGTCGCTCCGGTGTGTTCACCAGAACGATTTTCTGTTGTGCTGTCTTTACGATATAAGGATCGGACGGCGAGTTTGCCGTCGCTCCGGTGTGTTCACCGGAACGATCTCACGATATCTCTTTCATAATTTCACCAAATAGGACGCCAGGAAGGCCAGAGCTGATCAGCTGGGAGTTGACGCGTCGGTCCAGCACACCCGGAATCCTCCCATCGCCCGTACCCCTCGACCCCCGGGGCGACCAACGCCGCGGCCGAGGACAAAAGCGAGCGCGACGTGTCGCGACGCGTTCTTGCGCCGTTTTTTTCAACCCGTCGTCAAGTCGCGTGCCGAATCCCGCAAACTAGCGCTTTAAACCACACCGGAATACACATCGCGCGGTCACTAAGTCAGCGGCTCGACCCTCATGGCGGGTCAAGCGCCGGCTGAACTAATTACCGAAAGTAAGCTCCAAGCAAATCGCTCACCAACCACGGTGACCCCGCGGGGCTCGTAGTGTCCGCGGAAACGATTCACGCACTCCTCTAACACCCAAACATTGGGACGTCGCGCCGCAACACGCGGTCGTAGCGTGCGACCAAATAAAGACTTATTGTGTTATACTTATTTTGTCTTCCTTTATTGACACATACACACACCACACACACCTTCACCTGAAAATCTTTCCTGTGGTCGGCTCGCAAACCGCGATCCAAGCCACAGGGCCGGATCTACCCGAAACAACCGAGCCTGGAGGCACGACCGTTACATGGCGATCCTGCCAGGATCCGGCAGTTAAAGGGAAGGTGTGTGTTGCACGATAAGTGGAGACAAGGGAACCAACGAAACTCAAGATGAGTACCGCCCCAAGAGCCTGGATACAAGAGCTCAATAAGGCGGAAATTGGTCACCGACTCGGTCAGTATGGACTGGACACGAGCGGCACTATCGATGACCTCCGACGACGCCTCCGCCGTTTCGTGACCGAGAACCCCGGATTATTCCTCACCCGACCTACCGACCGACGGGTGCTTAGCCCCCTTCATATACCCAGTGCCGCCAGCACGGAGGACGAACAAATACCAGGATGGGATCCGGCGGACAAAGCCCCCACCGACGCAGAGGCAATCCATGAAATCCATAAGTGGGATTGCAAGTTTACAGGGAAGGACCCGCTTAACTTTTTAGAACGGATTGATGAGCTCCGTGTCTGCTATGGGCTTACCACCAGACAGCTGTTTTGGGGAATTCCAGAGATGCTGCGGGGAGAACCGCTACTCTGGTATCGGAACCACCGTCCTGGCTGGCACAACTGGGACGATTTCTGCGCTGCTTTCCGCGAGCATTATCTACCGCCTCGATACCGCGAGGAAATGCGACGCCAAATCGTCGAGCGTCGACAACGGCCCCACGAATCATATAGAGAGTATGAAAATGCACTACTCACCTTGATCCGACGCAGTGGCGACGACGACGAAATAAATAATACGCTGGGCCGTCTATACGATAATCTAGACCCAGGCTATAAAATGTTCCTCGGAGCCTATGAGGCACGGGATATCAAGGACCTCGGCCGGCTAGCCCGCAAATACGAGGAACTGACCCGACAGCAACGCGTCCAGGGGAAACCCCCACGGTTAAGCGGACCCACCGTAGCCACTATGGCATACGATCGCGAGGCATGTTGCTGGCGGTGCAAACAGCCCGGACACCAGCGACAGGAATGCGATCAACCCGCCATTAAGTTCTGCTCGCGATGCGGAAAAGAGGGGGTGCTCACAAAACAGTGCCATCCGCCACCGGGAAACGCGGGCGTGACCGAGGACGGAGCGGACACTCCCCGGTCCCACGCATAACATACACGCCGCGCCCCAGTATAACCGTGCGCTACCAAAATCGCCCTTTTAGGGCACTAATTGACTCTGGAGCAGAAACCTCCCTGGTAAGCGCCGAAAGTTTGAGGCCCGAGGATCAACCCCTCGGACCCAGCTCATGGGTAACCTTAGCCAACGGCACCCGGGTTGCCACCTGCGGGTCCACCCATCTAATATTTTGGGTAGGAACGCAACAGTTCCATCACCGTTTTACGGTCATGGAGAAATTGACCACGCCAATTATTATCGGCATGGATTTGTGGTCCCGCCTCGGACTAACTCTACAACCCCCGCCCCTCCCTACCACCGACCATACCCGTACAGTTGGAGTAGTCGAGGCGTTCAGACAACCAATCGCCACAACAGACGACGAGCAACTACAAGTTTTTCTGCGGTCGGAACTAGGAAAACTCAACACCGTCTCCGGACCTACCTCCGCTATCCAGCACGAAATTCGGTTACGCCAGGGGATCGCGCCGATCAAGCAGCGATACCGACCCCGGAATCCGGCGATGCAACGCATCATTGACGAGGAAGTGCAACAGATGGAGGAGGACGGGGTGATTGAACCGTCCAGCAGTGCCTGGAGCTCCCCGGTGGTACTCGTAAGGAAGAAGGACGGCGGTTATCGATTTTGCATTGACTTTCGGAAAGTCAACGAAGTCACCGAAAGAGATGCATACCCGTTGCCACAAATCACAGCTACCCTGGATAAACTGCGAGGGGCCAAATACCTATCCACCTTAGACTTAAAGAACGGGTACTGGCAAGTACCGCTCACTCCGAACAGCAAGGGAATCACAGCTTTTACGGTACCCGGGCGCGGACTCATGCAGTTCCGGGTATTGCCATTCGGACTACACTCTGCCCCCGCCACCTTCCAGCGATTGGTCAACACTGTCCTCGGCCCGGACCTCGAACCAAACGTGTTGGTGTACCTCGATGACATCATCGTGCTGAGTAACACCTTCCAGGAGCATCTCACTCATTTACGTGAAGTGTTTCGTCGCCTTCGGGAGGCCCGGCTGCGACTCAACGTCGACAAATGCCAGTTTTGTTGCGCCCAGATAAAATACCTCGGTCATCTGATCAACAAGGAAGGCATCCACACCGACCCTGGGAAGACCAGCGCTATTGCCGCATGGCCCACACCCACCAACGTGAAGAAAGTGCGACAATTCCTAGGCCTAGCATCGTGGTACCGCCGCTTCGTACCGAATTTCTCCCGGCTCGCAGCCCCACTCACGCGGCTGACCAAGAAGAAAGAACGATGGAGGTGGCACGACGAGGAGGCCGACGCCTTCCAACGACTAAAAGACGCTCTCATTACCGCACCAGTGCTGACCTGTCCAGATTTTGCGCAACGATTCACTCTCCAAACCGACGCCAGCCAGTCCGGCCTGGGAGCCGTACTGACCCAGGAGACTGAAGAGGGAGAAAAAGTCGTCGCCTACGCCAGTCGAACCCTGAACAATGCCGAAAAGAATTATAGCGCCACCGAACTGGAGTGCCTGGCCGTGGTCTGGGGCATCCGCAAGATGCGCGAATACCTCGAAGGGTACACATTCACCGTCCTCACCGACCACCAGTCGCTGAAGTGGCTGCAGAAAATTGAATCACCGACCGGCCGACTCGGACGTTGGAAGTTCGAACTCCAACAATACGACTTCGAGATCCGCTACCGACGCGGATCCAGTAACCAGGTAGCCGATGCCCTGTCCCGAGAACCTGAAGTGGCCGTTATCACCAGCCATCCGACCTGTTCCTGGTACGAGAACCTCAAGGCCCAGGTCACCGCACACCCAGACGCACATCCCGATTACGACCTGCGAGACGGCCACGTGTTCCGACATTTTCTACATAATCTCGACTTCCGGGAAGTGCCAACCGCCGCACAATGGAAGAGATGCCTACCGACAACCGAAAGAACATTAACGCTCAAACGAATGCACGACGATCCCGCGGCCGGACATCTCGGCATCGCCAAAACCATCATACGCATCGGCGAACACTACTACTGGCCCGGCATGGCCCGCGATATCGCCCAGTATGTCCGAAAGTGCCCCACCTGTTTAGCACACAAAGCCGGACAACAGAAACCACCCGGCCTACTCCACGCCACAGCAGTGAAGCACCCCTGGGAGCAGGTGGCCATCGACTTGGTGGGACCCTTGCCACGTTCTCGTCAAGGACACACGTGGTTACTTACCATGCAGGACCGCTTCACCAAATGGCTGGAAGTCAAAGCACTTCGAGTGGCAACGGCCCCAGTAATCGTGACCCACATCATCGACATCATTATTTATCGACACGGATGCCCGGACACCATTATCTCCGACAACGGCCCACAGTTTAGTGCCAAGGAATTCCAGGAGATGTGCAAAAATTTTGGCATCCGCCACCGCACCACACCTATCTACACACCACAGTGCAATCCCGTGGAGCGTACCAATCGCACTATCAAAACAATGATCGCCCAATATATCGATAAAAAGCATCGCCGCTGGGACGAACACTTGGGCGCCCTCCGATTCGCATTTAATACCGCCCAACATGACGCTACCCGATTCAGCCCAGCGTTCCTGAATCACGGACGCGAACTGGCCCGACCACACCAAGAAGACCGAAGGGACAAACCTCCCGTTCCGCCACCCTCCACCGTGGCGAAGGTACTAACTGAAACACACGAGCTCGTGAAAATGCATCTCGCACAAGCATTTCAACGACAGGAATCTCATTACAATTTACGGAGGAGAGCATGGCGCCCACAACTCGGAGAAACAGTGTGGAAAAAGGAACACCTTCAATCCGACAAGACGAAGGCATTCAATGCCAAACTTGCGCCAAAATATAGCGGACCGTTCACCGTAAAGAAAATACATTCTCCAGTAATCGTCGATTTGAAAGACGAACGAGGCCGAATTTATAAAAACATACACGTGCACGACATGCGCGCCGCACCGAGCAACAAAGACCGAGAAATCAACACGATCACGTTCCCAACAAACGATAACGAACAACGACCAACCAGAAGATTGACCGATCTCCCCGAAGCAAGCCGTAATTTCGAGCCTAACGACTATAAAAGCGGAGAGGATCAGGCATGCGGGACAGTCAATCGTTAATATGGAGCTAGACAACTATATCGACGAGCTGGCCGAGCTTCTGCTCAAAACCGACGACGACGCCGCCGCCGTATGGCGCCGGGTCACGGAGACTGCGGAAAAGGGAAGCCCGCCAGACCGAGGGGGGACCTCTGCCGAGCATCACCCCGAAGATCCGAACGGACCACCGCCAGCACTTCCGGCACCCGCAGCGGCCCCGCCGACGGTCATCCGCGTCTCAACGACCGAACCACCACCGCTGGCACCTATAACCGCCAAGCCCGGTCCTAGCCTCCAGAGGGAGGTCAAGGAACCGACCACCCGGAAAAGGGAGAGTTGGCAAAAGCCCGCACCACCAACGCTCGGACGCCGAATCGGCCGGCCGAGGAAAGGGCCCCAGATTCGCCCAGCGCCACCCGGGCTTGTTGACGTGGCACGAAGACGCGAGATCGAGGCCCCGCACGGAGGCCCCCCTTCCGTCGTCGTATCCACCACGACCACCAGGCGGACTATTCCGGTCATCACGCTCGACGAGCAAGAGGAAGGTTCCTCGACGGCCCCAGCGCCGCCACCTCGCGACATGCCACTGCTGGGCGAGGACGAGCCACCAACTCCAATGAGCAACATCCAGCCGGGACCGGTGATCAGGAGTAACGTGCCGTTCAGAGGCACCATGCGACTCCTCCGCGACACCCCGCCACCGCAAGCCAGGGTGCAACCCTCCATCCAGCCACCGGTACAAGGCCCCGCACTACCGCCGCCAGTGCCCATCTTGCTGCCAACCGGCGAAATATGGCACGTGCCATATTTTTCCGTTCGGGTCTCCCGGAAATACCGTCTACGGACGCTGACCGGACGGTGGAGCCTGCGGTTCACGCGCAACGGGCAGTTGCGTACCGCCAACCGTATCCCCGGTTAAAAGCTTCATGCCAGAAGGAAGGAAAACAAGGAAAAAGGGGGGGGTGGTGTAACGACACAAAGATTTTTGTGCCGTTACGCTGACTGCCGCCTAGTAGCACGCGACAGTCAGCTGAGCGCACACCCCCCGACCCGCGCTGACACCGCGCCGAAACATCGCGCTCGGCCGAAGATGCCCGACTACCCGGCAACGACGCTCGGGCACGATCGGCCGCCGAACCGAGCGAGCGGCCCCGCCGAAGTTATTCGGCAAACGCCGCATAATCACGATTAATTCCGATTAAAAAGGAATTAACTCCGATTAAGGGCGAAGAAAACCGAAGCCCCAAAATCTCGGGTATATAACCCCGGCAGATTTTGACAAGAGGAGAGTCTCCAGAGTTCCGTCTCCACGACTAGTTCTTTCCAAGAGAGGATCAACCGAGAAGCTTCTGCCGAAATTCGTAAGTGAGTTACCAGGCCGTCTACGACGGTGATTAATAATACCTGTTCTTTGCGCTACAAAGATCGGACGGCGAGTTTGCCGTCGCTCCGGTGTGTTCACCGGAACGATCTTCGTTCGAACCGTCTTTGCGATATTTCGTGCCGTCTCCGCGATATAAGGATCGGACGGCGAGTTCGCCGTCGCTCCGGTGTGTTCACCGGAACGGTCTTATTTTGTGCCGTCTTTGCGATATTTCGTGCCGTCTCCGCGATATAAGGATCGGACGGCGAGTTCGCTGTCGCTCCGGTGTGTTCACCGGAACGGTCTTATTTTGTGCCGTCTTTGCGATATTTCGTGCCGTCTCCGCGATATAAGGATCGGACGGCGAGTTCGCCGTCGCTCCGGTGTGTTCACCGGAACGATCTTATTTTGTGCCGTCTTTGCGATATTTCGTGCCGTCTCCGCGATATAAGGATCGGACAGCGAGTTCGCCGTCGCTCCGGTGTGTTCACCGGAACGGTCTTATTTTGTACCGTCTTTGCGATATTTCGTGCCGTCTCCGCGATATAAGGATCGGACGGCGAGTTCGCCGTCGCTCCGGTGTGTTCACCAGAACGATTTTCTGTTGTGCTGTCTTTACGATATAAGGATCGGACGGCGAGTTTGCCGTCGCTCCGGTGTGTTCACCGGAACGATCTCACGATATCTCTTTCATAATTTCACCAAATAGGACGCCAGGAAGGCCAGAGCTGATCAGCTGGGAGTTGACGCGTCGGTCCAGCACACCCGGAATCCTCCCATCGCCCGTACCCCTCGACCCCCGGGGCGACCAACGCCGCGGCCGAGGACAAAAGCGAGCGCGACGTGTCGCGACGCGTTCTTGCGCCGTTTTTTTCAACCCGTCGTCAAGTCGCGTGCCGAATCCCGCAAACTAGCGCTTTAAACCACACCGGAATACACATCGCGCGGTCACTAAGTCAGCGGCTCGACCCTCATGGCGGGTCAAGCGCCGGCTGAACTAATTACCGAAAGTAAGCTCCAAGCAAATCGCTCACCAACCACGGTGACCCCGCGGGGCTCGTAGTGTCCGCGGAAACGATTCACGCACTCCTCTAACACCCAAACATTGGGACGTCGCGCCGCAACACGCGGTCGTAGCGTGCGACCAAATAAAGACTTATTGTGTTATACTTATTTTGTCTTCCTTTATTGACACATACACACACCACACACACCTTCACCTGAAAATCTTTCCTGTGGTCGGCTCGCAAACCGCGATCCAAGCCACAGGGCCGGATCTACCCGAAACAACCGAGCCTGGAGGCACGACCGTTACATCTTTTATCTCTTTCCTTCTTCTCATTATCTCCCTTTTCCCTTCCATCCTTTCTACTCTTATCACTCTCTCTACTTTTCTCTCCTTCCCATTTCTCATCTTTCTTAACTCCTTCACCTCCGTCTCTATTCCTAATTCTCTTATCATTTCCCTCAGCCTCTCCCTCATTTCCCCTTCTCCTCCCTTTATATCCCTTACTATTATATTCCTCCTTCTCTTCTCTCTCTCTCTCTCTCTCTCTCTCTCTCTCTCTCATTTCCATCCTCCTCTCTATTTCTTTCATTCTTTCATCTGTTCCTTTCTCCTTTCTTTCCCCTTCTATCTCTTCTATTTCTCTCTCCTTCCTTCTCCTATTCTCACCCTCTAACCTTTCTATTCTCTCTCTTAATTCCTCTCTTTCTCCTTTCCATTCTCTCTCCCTCCCCTCCATTTTCTTTTTCAGGTCTTCCAATTCCCTTCTTATCTCCTCCCCTTATCCTCTCACCTCTTCTTTCAGCATTTCTTTCATCTCCTTTAACCCCTCCCTCATTTTCCTCTTCCACTCCTCCTTTATTCCTGTCCACCATACCATTTCCCTCCCCCTTCTCTTCCCCTCTCCTTTTTGTGGTGACCTCATCGTCCTTCTCCCCTTTTTAAATACAAATTGCTGTCTCTCTTGCCCTCCTCCCTCTTCTCTCTCCTCCTTGTCTCTTTCCTCTTTCTCTCTTTTCCTCTTCAAAATCTCTTCCATCATGTTCCCCGACCAATCCCTTCTCTCTCTTTCCGTCCCTCCTCCCTTACCCTTCTCCTCATCCATCTTCATTCCCCGCTCCGCCATTCACCTTTCTTATTTTATTAATTTTATTCCCCGTCTCTCGCGCCCGACCTTCTAGTTCCTTCCTAGTTACAATCTCCCTAGCTTTTTCTCTCGCATCAACCAATCTCGTCTTTTCTAATATATTTTCTCCCGTCTAATATATTTTTTTCCTATCCTATTTCCTTCTTAACCCGACTTTCCACTCTTCTATATTCCTACACTCTTGGTCCCCTCTCCTTGCTTTCCTCTTCCTAACCTCTCTTTCTCTGTCCCATTTTTCCCTTCACTCCCTCTTCCCCTATCTCCTTTCCCGTCCCACCCATACCCGTTTTGTTCGATAACTTGTTGCCATTTTGAAGGTAATTTCATTATGCCTCTCTCATAGAAGCCCTCGTCCCTATTGACAAAAAATTGAGACAGTCAATTTTCACAAGCCTCTCTTGAAGCGAATTTTTCACGAGCAAAATTGTTCGCCATGGACAGGAACAGATGGTAATCACTTGGTGCCAGGTCCGGACTATAAGGTGGATGCATAAGAACCTCCCAACCAAGCTCCCGGAGCTTCTGGCGAGTCACTATCGATGTGTGTGGCCTGGCGTTGTCCTGATGGAACACAATTCCTCTCCTATTGGCCAAAGCTGGCCGCTTCTGGGCGATTGCTTCCTTCAGATGGTCCAATTGTTGACAGTACAGTTCCGAGTTAAGAATTTTGCCGTAGGGGAGCAGCTCATAGTAGATAATTCCCTGCCAATCCCACCAAACACACAGCAAAACCTTCCTGGCCGTCAATCCTGGCCACCGTTTCCGCCGGCTCACCACGATTCGACCACGACCGTTTTCGTTTAACGTTGTCGTAAGTGATCCACTTTTCATCACCAGTGACCAACCGCTTCAGAAATGGGTCGATTTTGTTGCGATTCAGCAGCGATTCGCAGATGGAAATTCGGTCCATAAGGTTTTTTTGCGTTAACTCGTATGGCACCCATACATCGAGCTTCTTTTCCATCCTTAGCTTATCCAGCCTTATTCAAATGGTTCCAAATGGTTTTTTGTGCAATCTTTAGCTCTTGGGCAATCGAAACAGTACTTACATGACGGTCGGACTCGACAATGTCCATGATTTTATCGATATTTTCGACAATTGTCCTTCCAGTGCGTGGTGCATCTTTGACATCGAAATTACCGGAACGGAATCGACGAAACCAAAATTGCGCGTGATTGGCTGTTACAGTATCAGGACCATAAACACTATTCACATTTTCAGCCACCTGGCTTGCGTTTTCGCCTTTATCGAAGAAAAACTGTAAAATATAGCGTATTTTCTCTTTGCTAGTGTCCATCTTTGACGCGCGCTCAAACAAAACTGAATCAACTAATCACAAAACTGTCGCAAACGTTTTTTTAGTACGAAATCTCATCTTTCTAACGCCATCTAATGGAACCCGATCGGACTTATACAACGCGAGATACAGATAACTAAAGCCATCTATTGGAAAAATAATGGATTTCTTTTTACTACACCTGATAGTAATGTTGGCAGAAAAGGAGCAGGAGATGAGGACGATGCTGGACAGACTGGAGGGATATTTAGAAAGGAAGGGATTAGAATTGAATATTGAGAAAACAAAGGTAAATTTAGGAGGGGAGGTGGTAGAAAGGTGAAAAGGGAATGGAGGTGGAAGGGCAAGAGGTTAGAGGAAGTGAAAGTATATAGATACTTAGGATATATGATACAAAGCAATGAAGGACAGGAGGCACAGATTAGGGAGAGGGTCAGGAAGGCAGCGGTGGTAATGAGGGAAGTTTGGGGTATAGGGAAGAGAATATGGGGAAAGGATTGGAGAAGAAGGATTTGACTTTTCGACAAGTTAGTATGGACGGTAATGGGTACGGAACGGAAATATGGGGATGGAAAGAGAGGAAGGAAATGGAAGGGTTGCAGAAAAAATTTGTGAGGTGGACAATGGGGGTGGAGTGGAACACGCCGGGGTATATGATAACGGAAGAAATAGGGAGAGAAAAGTTGAGGGGAAGATCAGGAAAAGCGGCAGGGAAGATGTAGAGGTGATTACAGGAAGGGAGGGGAGGGGAAGTGGCGAGAAGCTGCTGGCAGGATATGAGAGAGAGATGGAGGAGAGCGAGAGCGGTGGAGAGATGGAAGCAGGAGAGAGAATTCTGAAAAGAAAGGGGAGTGGGAGAAACAGGACAGGGGGAAGGAGAATTGGAGGAGGTGGAGGAGAGAGAAAGGGAAGCACAGAAGGAAGAAAGATGGGAGAAGATAAGAAGGTCTAGGTATAATAAATGGTATAGGTACGTGAAGGAGGAGGGGATACTGGCATATCTAGGTAAAGGATGGGCTGAGGAAAGATGGAATATTGTAGTAAGGTTCAGGATGGGAAACCAAATGAGGGAAGGGAAATATTGGGAGAAGAATGAGAAGAGGAGTTGTAGGAAAGAGGAGAGGAAACATGGGAACATGTGTGGGAGGAATGTACGAGATGGGAGGAGTGAGGGGGAGAGGGATGGAGGGATGTATTGGGAACGATATTGGGAAGGGAGGGGAGAGGGAATAGTGGATGAGGGGGTGGAAGAGTGGAGGGGAGGAGGGTCAAGGGAGACGAGGAGGGTGTAATAGATGAAAAGGAATGGAATGAAAGTGAGGAAACGGAAGTCGGTATTAGGGTTAAGAGAAATAGATATAAGAAGCGAATTAGAAATAAGGTAGTTATAAGTTAGTAATAAGTAGGATAAAGGGGGGTGTGAGAGGGAGTGAGCGAGCGGACTAGGAACAAGACTGGGAATAGGGAGGCGAGAATGGAGTTTGTAACCTCGATGGGGAATCAATGAAGCCTACATACATACATATATACATACATACATACAGGGTGTTCCATTTTAAGTGTCCACCCCAAATATCTCTCTTATTTTTTATTTTAGAGAAAAATGGTTCAGACATGTTTTGTATGGTTTCGAGGGGGCCATAAGATGGTACCATTGATTTGACCTTGAAGAGTTATTTAAAGGTCACGAAAAGGTTACTCAATCTTTTTAGATGGCACCCTCTACTTTTTATTACATATTCTTGTAGCTGACCTCGAGAGCTTCCAAAAACACTACAATCAGATGTTTTTTGGTGAAGTACTTCTCGAGTTATAAAGCTCCAAATTTACAATATTTTGATAAAAATACAAAATATTTCGTAAAACATTCACTTTCCGATAGTCTTATCTTACATGATCCAACCAGTCAAGGCAAGATCCGAGCATGATCCAGCCAGTCAAGACAAGATCCGAGCACGAACCAGCCAGTCAAGGAGAGATCCTATATTGCTTGATAATCAATGAACTGTAACAATTGTGAAAGTGCAATTGTCAATTGTTTTAATGAAACAAATTCAAGAGGCTTGTTTCAAATTTCTTACTTGGGCAACTGTCGGTATTATGGCGAAGTCTCAGACGGACGCATATTATTATCCATTGACTTTTTTTTTATAAGACAGAAATTTTTAGTTTTTGACGTTTTTTTCTTTATAATTATGGCTGCTTATCTACCAAATGAAATTGTGGACATGATTCGCATTTTGGGTGAGGCCAGGAATAACTCGGCAGTAGAAAGGCTTTATGTTGAAAGATTTCCAGACAGACGCCATCCTGATAGGAAAGTAATAAAAAGACTCTGCGACAGAGCTGAATAGGGTTTTCTTAGAAAAAACCGGCGAAAATCGGACCTTGATGAAGTCATATCATTGACTATTATAGGTGCCGTTGCTTTGAATCCTCAAGTCTCTACGAGACAAATTGAGAGGCAATACGGTATATCTAAATCAACAGCCAATCGTGTGCTCAAGCTCAACAAGTTTCACCCATATCACATTCATCTAACTCAGCAATTGGAAGAGAGGGACTACCAACGTGTACGTTTTTGTAACTGGGCTCAAGATCAAATCCAACAAAATCCCCGGTTCACTGCTGATACGCTTTTTTCTGATGAAGCCACGTTTTGTAATAGAGGAGGCGTTAATAGACATAACTGCCATTATTATTCAGATGCTAATCCACATTGGCAGAGAAGCTAAGAGTTCCAACGGCAGTGGTCCATTAACGTTTGGGCAGGCATCCTGGGAGATGTTATTGTTGGTCCACATTTTTTTGCAGGAAATCTCAATGCGGCAATCTATCTAAGATTTCTTCAAGATGACCTGCCCAACCTCTTGAGACATGTCGACAATGATTTACTTAGACGAATGTGGTTCCAACAAGATGGAGCCCCGGCTTATAAATCTCGAGCTGTTACACAATACTTAAACAATAGATTCCCGAAAAGGTGGATTGGTATGGGCAGCCGAGTTCAAGAATGGCCCCCAAGTTGACCCGACTTGACACCCCTAGATTTTTATTTCTGGGGCTACATTAGAGATATAGTTTATTCGTAAAAGCCTACAGCCGTTGAAAATATGAAAACCCGGATCAGACAGGCTTGCAGAAATATTAATGTAGGTATTCTTGAAAAAGTTACGGACGACTTTCACCATAGACTAGAGCTATGCATACAAGTAAATGGCCAAGTTTTTGAACACTTTAAGTAATTGTACACAAAAGAAGATCTTGCCTTGACTGGTTGGATCATGCTCGGATCTTGCCTAAACTGGCTGAATCATGCTAGGATCTTGCATTGACTGGCTGGATCATGCTCGGATCTTGCCTTAACTGGCTGTATCATGCTCGGATCTTGCCTTGACTGGTTGGGTCATGTAAGATAAGACTATCGGAAAGTGAATGTTTTACGAAACATTTTGTATTTTTATCAAAATATTGTAAATTTGGAGCTTTATAACTCGAGAAGTACTTCACCAAAAAACATCTGATTGTAGTGTTTTTGGAAGCTCTCGAGGTCAGCTACAAGAATATGTAATAAAAAGTAGAGGGTGCCATCTAAAAAGATTGAGTAACCTTTTCGTGACCTTCAAATGACTCTTCAAGGTCAAATCAGTGGAATCATCTTATGGCCCCCTAGAAACCATACAAAACATGTTTGAACCATTTTTCTCTAAAATCAAAAATAAGAGATATATTTGGGGTGGACACTTGAAATGGGACATCCTGCATATAATCTCATATGTAAATGATATCATCTTATATATAAATATGTGTACTTATATACGACAATTTATATATAATTTTATATCTTTATGTATAATAATATGCGAACATATTTTATATTAGAACAAATAAGTTTCCGCCGTATTCTATCAAAAATTAGGAATTTATTGTGAAAGAACGGTACATTACGTTTTATTTAAAGTATTGTCCATCACTAGCTACTACTTTTTCCCATCTTTCTGGCAGCATTCGGATACCACATCGGAAGAACTCTTCATCTTTTGAGACTATCCACGAATCGACCCAATTTTTAGTATCTTCATATGATGTAAAGCGCTGCTTAGACAGGCCATGTCTAAGCATCGACCGGATAGTGCCATCGACCGGCACAAGTGATAATCGGAAGGGGCAATGTCTGGTGAATACGGCGGGTGGGGTTGGACTTCCCAATTAAGTGTTTCCAAATAGGTTTCGACCGGTTTTGCAACATGTGGCCGAGGGTTGTCATGTAGGAGAATAATTTTGTCGTATCTGGAATAGTAATAGGCGCATTTTTCCTTGAGTTCTCGGCTCAATCCCATTAATTGTGTTCGGTAGAGAGCTCCAGTAATGGTTTCGCTCGGTTTGAGCAACTCATAATACACGACACCAAGCTGAACCCATCAAATACACAGCATGAGTTTTTCCATAAATATTCGGTTTGGCTGTCGATGTTGAAGCATGGCCAGGTGGTCCCCATGATTTTTTCTTCTTTTGGTTATCGTAGTGGATCCATTTTTCATCACCAGTGACTATAAGATGCAAAAAACCCTATCTTTTATGCCTGGCAAGCAGCATTTCACACGCGCAAAATCGGCGTTCAACGTCTCTCGGTTTCAATTCATATGGAACCCAATTTCCTTGTTTTTGAATCATTTCCAACGATTTTAAACGATGTGATTTAAACGATTGCTTATTGAGTTATTTCTAATGTAGGTGCAAGTTCTTCTTGCGTTTGGCACGAATCTTCCTCCAATAATGCTTCCAATTCCATGTCTTCGTACTGTGACGTGGCAGCCGGAAAGGCGCCCGTCCCAGGCCGACCTTTCGGCCCTTAGGCGAGACTTTCGGGGGGGGGGGTGTCGCCTTGCACTCCCCCCCGTAATAATTAGTGTCAGCAAGCGAAGCGTGCAGGTGAAACGGTCCCGCGTCCCCGAGCTCTGTGCCCCTGGACCTCCCGCGCCGCCCATCAGGACCAAAGGGACAGGTGGAGGAGAGAATAGGACAACGCTCTCAGCTGGACCGCCACCCCAGGTGAATGCAATCTTGTTGCACTACTATTATCGGTTCCGTATCGTTGTAAAAGGTTCTCGCGGCCGCTTCCGTTGTCCACAGGCCTGCAAGGATATCGCGCCGAACGGTCTGCGTTCCCGTGCTTGGCGCGTGAACGCCGGCTAGACAAAGCCAGCCTAAACACGGAGACCGGGCGAGCGTGAGCAAGAGAGAGAGAGAGAGAGAACGAGCAAGAGAGTGAGACCGAGCACCCGTCCCGCGGATCGAAAAACAAAGATCCGCGGAAGGATTCCCGTATAGGGAGATTTACCGAGGAACGGGGAAAGACGGGTAGCACGAGACAACACCAACGGACAAGAAAGCCTGTCGGGAGAAGGAAATAAAAAGAGGAGACTCCCATTGTTGCGCTCTCTAATATCGCCGACCTGCTTCCGAATATTACCGGAGAGTTATCGACTGCCGTAAAAGAAAAGAACAAGGAGATTGGTGAAGATTGGCGTTCGCGAGTGGAGGGCTCCGGACGTAGCCCCCGCCCTAGAAGGGAACGTCAGTGGCAGCGCTGCGCCAGAGAGAGCGTGAGGGGGAGAAAGGAGGAGGACCACGTCGCCGGGAGGTTCCCGATTTTGTAAGACCTTCCACCTGCGTTATTATTTCGGTGTCGTGACCGTAAAGAGTCTCGTCCAAGTTATCGGCGTAGGCCAAAATCTCGAATTCGCGAGGGCAAAGCGGAGTGTATCGTATCGAGGGGTCGGACCGTTCCGATCCCCGAAATAATAAAACTGAAGATAGTCGAAACGCGCCTCGTCATTCTTGTGTTTTCCCGTTCGTTCCTGACTTCCGACGAACCCTTCCCGTCTACCGACTTAAATATCGAAGAGCTACCGGTCCCGTCGACTTCGCGTGTCTCGGCCCTTTGGTGAGGTGTCGCGTAGCGTTGGTGAACGGTGCAGCCCGTTGCACCTGGCGCCCAACCTATTTCGTGAGAGCTAGGTTGGCCGAGACGCGCGGACCGACGGCAGTTTGCCGACGGCGAGCGAAAATCGCGTCGCAGTACACTTTCGGCCTTCCACTACGTTCTTTGTCTTCCACGTCAAACTCACCGTTTTTAAGCTTTTGAAACCACTCACAACTTCTCTCACTTAAAGCAGTCTCACCATATGCTTCTACAAGCAATCGATGCGCCTCAGCTGCAGATTTCTTCAAATTAAAGAAGTAAATCAAAAGTTCCCGCTAATGACGCTTATTCGGCACAAAACTTGACATTTTCGTACGAAATAATTATGTGATGCTGATACGGAGTCACTAATACTTCAAGGTTATGTTGTTACCAGATGTGCAAACTTACGATATTACGTTTTACATCTGACAATTTCAACATAACCTTCTGGTGGGGCATCTTTTGTCAAACGGCAGAAACTTATTTGTATTCCTAATATATAATTATATATTATTATAAATTATATATAATTATAAGTTGTACATTTATTTCTGAGCATTTATAATGCCGTGTACAGTCTGTAAAGTAAGAGCGTATACGGGTTAATGTATAGAAAAATTTATTTTTAATGACTTTTAAGTACATGGATTTGTTGTTCTCCTTGTGTGAGAACAACTTGTATGAGAAGAAAAATGCTATATCATTAATAATGAGTCCGATCATCACCGGCATTGATAATTGCCTGGCATCTCCGAAGCATCTCCGAGGCATCTCCGAGGCATTTCCACTAAGTTGACTGCGTATTCGTTCGGTAAAGACCTTCAAATGAGACGAATTTCTCGTGTCAGCTACTTCAAAGTGCACACTCTTTTTCCTCGAAGCTTGTGCTTGAGATATGCCCATACATTTTCAATGGGATATGCATCTGGCGACTGCGATGACTAATCAAGTGTGACGATGCCAAACTGCTCTTTCTACTCAGTGCAAAGCTTGCTCCGATGTTTTGGGTCGTGGTCTTTCTGTAAGATCCAGTCCTCGTTTCTTTTTATGAAACATCGTTCAGCAGTCGCAACAAACACCTCTCATAAATTTTAAGCATTAAGGTCGGGTTCCGCTTAAACAAATTCATAATTTTTTTTCCATATTCGGCGTCACCTTGCCTAACCTGCCACGTTCTGGCAAGTCATCGACATTCTTTATCTTCTTATATTGCTGAACCCACTTAGCGGCGAACGATTTTGACTTTCCCATATACTTAGTAACCATTGCATATTACATTTTTGGTCCTTTGGGTGGGAACAAAGGAACACAGGCTCGTAGCGCGTTGCGTATGCGGCACTCATGGCGGTTAACGTGTTTCTTAGGTTAGAGTTCGACGTCAACTGAATCTTCTGTGACAAAGCATTCACGACACAGGTTTCATCTATCGGCTCACAAAAAACTAGGACGATATTTGAAGCCAACTGCCATTTAAGCCATGCACGCTCTTACTTTACAGACTGTATACAAAGCAAAGTCAGCTGTGTCGCAGTGCATCAAAAACCATTTATTTATACTTTACTTCTATAAATAAATTTTGTTTTCGTTTCGCATGAAACAGACTCATGTGATCGTCATGCGCACTATAATTGGCTCATCTGATCGTATTGCGCACTATGCAGACCATAAAAAATGTCTGTAATATTTGAAAACGGGCAGATCATTTCATGAGTTCATAGTGTAAAGTGTGTTATACACTATAATTTTGTGAAATTATGTAAGTATTTATTGTATTGTCCTACGCTTGTTACTCTTCGTATTTATATTATTTAAATTATTATACACTTTGTGGAGTTATTAATATTATAATATACGGAAGACCGGAGCAGCATTAACCAATAGGTAAATTTTAATATTTTGTAGAATGATTCCATTTAACCCACGGAATGTTATACCGTTGCTATACGCAATATTCATTGCTCGTAAACTTCTACAAACTCCGGTAACTTCGGAAAAAATGGAAGTGAAGGAGAATATTGTAAATATGCTCACAGACATGGAAAATAAAATGGACATTCTAATAGAAGAGGAGAAAATACTTGATTTCTATGATACGAATGAGACCCCCAGGCAGAAAGAGTTGATTTGTTGGAGTATGATGAAGATGAGGATTATCTTCCAGAAGAAGTTATTTGTACTGATGTTGAAGCAGAAATATCAAGTGATTATAAAAGAAAAATTATGGAATTCTGGAGGAGAAGTAAAATAAGACCAAGAACGACTGAAGGAGTTAGACGAAGGTACAAAAAAGTTACATCAATTCGACAATTACGACGATGGGAGGACTATCAATGCAGGTGGGAGCAGAAATGAAAAATTACTAGGTGCGCAATTAAGTTTCTGAGTTTTTTGATCAATGAAAAAAAGAATATTTTCAAGAGAAATACAAAAAATGGTTTATTCAAAGTATCGTCCCTCGCTAGCTACACATTTTTGCCACCTGTCTGGCAATGTATGATTACCGCGACGATAAAACGACGTGTCTTTGGACCGAAACCATTCATCCAACCAATTTTGCACTTCTTCGAAATGGCCAAGTGTTGCCCAGCCGAGCCATGCACCATCGACCGGAACAAGTGATAATCGGAAGGGGCCAGGTCTGGCGAATACGGCGGATGCAGGTAGTAGATCCCATTTCAGCTTTTTGATGGTATTTCTGGACGATAAAAGTGCGATAGCACGAAGCGTTGTCGTGCTGCAATATCAACTGCGTGGTGTCTCGTGTCCCATTCTGGCCGTTTTTCGAGGCAATGCATGGTTTCAAATTGATAGTTGTTGTCGTAGCGATGCTCATTGACAGTTTCGCCCAGGTTTCAGCAGTCATAGTACCGATTCCTTTCTGGTCCCCACCAAAACGCAGAGCATTGGTCTTCTTTCGAAGCGATTTGGCCGTGCCGTCGATGTTGATGCCTTGCAGGTGAAAGCCAACAAAAAATTTTGAGTTTGGGATTTCCTCGAAATATATCCCTTCTCATCGCCAGTAACAATTCGATGCAGGAAACTCTTTCTTTCATGCCGCAAAAGCCAAAATTTCGGAAGTGGCTCTTCGATTTTCCATCTGTCTCTCAGTTCAACTCATGCGGCACCCATTTATTTTTCTTTCTTTTGCATTTCTCCCATGGCATGTTTAACGTTTGAAATACCTTGGCGAAGATCATGTTTAATGCCTCGCTATTGGTGGTCGAGCCTTGTGATCTTGGTCGTAGTAATCGATCTATCACATTCAATAACTGCTATGAGCAATGATCGGCACGTCCGTCTCGAAATAATGGAGTTTTAGGTCTTTGAAGGAGCCAGAAAAAGACGCTAATCTGTCCCTTAGGTAATGTGAAGGCATGGATGAACCTAGCATCATCTTTTCTGAATTGACGAACGGTTTGAACTACCAAAGTCTCGACAGAGGTAACGTTAGTTGGTGTATCACTATGGTAAGCATATCTACACGCAGTGAGGAGAGCAGTCTGAGTTCCTTTCAAAACTTGAAACACCAGGATGTCTTTCAGCTGAGCAAATATATTTTCGCAGTGCTTCAAGTTAAGAGCAGAAAAGGCAAAAGCTCGCCCCGCACATATGCTGGATGATTAAGTTTTGGATCAAGGGAAACAGTATTCGACATCTTTCCTGATTTGGTTAGAGGAAAAATCATTAGGTTGTATTTTTCGCGAGTTTGGCAGGTAGTCATATTTTGTATGGTATAGTTCTTCGCTACTCGATGTTATAGCTGTGGTGCGCAAGAATATATAGCGCTATGCCGGGATTATGAGTCTGCTCGCCGTCGGCAACTGCCGTCGGTCCGCGCGCCTCGGCCAACCTAGCTCTCACGAAATAGGTTGGGCGCCAGGTGCAACGGGCTGCACCGCTCCCACACGGTTACGCCGAACACAGTGCTCCAAGGGCCGAGACACGCGAAGTCGATGGAACCGGTAAAGCTCTTCGATATTTAAGTCGGTAAACGGGAAGGGTTTCGTCGAAGTCGGGAACGACCCGGGAAAACACAGAATGACGAAGGCGCGTTTCCGAACTATCTTCAGTTTTATTAATTTCGGGAATCGGAACGGTTCCACGACGCCCTCGATACGATACACTTCGCTTTGCCTCGCGAAATTCGAGATTTTTGCGCTTACGCCGCGATACCTTGGACGAGACTCCTTTACGGTCACGAAACTACCGAAATATAAATATAGAACGACCAGAAGGATGGAGAA
>NW_020230652.1:42500-99017 GCF_003227715.2 Harpegnathos saltator | reverse complement strand
CCGAAACTTTTTTTTGATTCGTGATAGATGGCGCTGTAATCGCAAAAAATTATATTTTCCCAATTCTCCAGAAATGATCATTGGATTGAGAAATAAAAAAATACCTGTTCAATATTTTTAACACTAATTTACGGATGTTGATTATATACCTATTTTTACTGAAGTGAGCCAATTTGACTCATACAAGAAAATTGAAGTTTTTTGCAAAGAAAATAGTTCCAAATCAATTTAAATGAAATGTTTATTATCAAAAAATTCATGGAAAACATTTTTTACATATAAACTCTGTTTTTGAAACCACATTTTCCGCAACATTTCTATTACATTTAGCACAATGGTTTCTACATCTGTTTCTTTTGCATGATTGTTGAACTTGACAATTCTTCCGTGCGTCAGTAGCATGAATTTCTGTCATTGGAATGGAAGTGTTCTCGACTTCTTCTCTATATTTACTTCTTAGCTCTTCAGCCAATTGGAAAATAAATCTTTTCGTGAAATATTTACTTGAGTCGTCTCTTTATACAGAATCCAAGCATTGATAGCTGCTAAATCTAAAATGTTGTAGAAAACTTGTAGAGGCCATCTGCGTGAACTTGCTTTAACGCTATATTTTCGGGCCATTTGGTCAAGTACATCAACGCCATACTTGGTGCTATTATAATAGGTTACTGTTTCTGGAACAAGTTTTTTATTTTTTTCAATTGTTATATTTTTATGTTTTGTACTTAGTAGTAAAACTTTTTATTAGGCTTGCTTTTTATAAATGGTCAGGGTACAATTCTCAGATCTATACAGTTTTGTAGAAAACTGTGTCATTTTATCTTTCTTGGCTTTCGCAATTTTAGGTAATTCTTTTCGGTTTGCACGTATAGTGCCAACCAAAGTAGTTTTCTTTGCAAGTAACTTTTTTTTGCAAGTGAAATGCTAGTAAAAAAAATTATCTGTGGTAATATTTCGTCCACAGCCTAAATATGGCTCTGCAAGCTTAGTTACTACAAATTCGCTCAAGGGAATGTTTGATCCTCGGGTTTCATCCTTGCCCAAGTACGGAAAACCGTTTACAAGATATTTGCTTCTAACATCGGATGCCAGCCAAAATTTGATGCCGAATTTATCCGGCTTATTCGGCATGTACTGCGTAAATCGGCATCTAGCTTTAGTAGGGAATAATTGCTCATCGATCGTTATGTTTGCGTCAGGTTTGTAACAAGCCTGACTATTCTCTATAAATTTTTCCCATATTTTTGAAATCAAGGCAAATTTGTCTGTCTTCAGTCTTTCACTGCGTTCATTTTTTTACAAAACGTATGAACCGAAGTATGTCTATAAATTTATCTCTAGACATTGTCTGGGCGAAAAAAGCCGGACCCCACTTCGCAGACCACAAATATGAACACTTCAAATTTTTTGCCTCATATGCTCCTCTAGCAAATAAAATTGCTACAAAGGCCCACAATTGTGATTTTGTAACCGTCCATTCCTTATTATTCAAAACTTGACGAGCTTCGAGTTCGGTACATGATTTTATATACGCCATCATACCTTCGTCAATTATCAAATTGAATGCGCTACTTGCCGAACCAAGCATAATATGCCTTTTAGCATAGGCAGTTGGACCAGAAACGTCTTTGAATATGGTATAAATCGGTGATCTACCTACGTTTCTGCCTTCGTTCAATGTTTTCCCATAAAGTCCCATCAGCAGCTTTTTCGGCTGAAATTTCTTTATCAGAAGATGTATCGATAGCGTCTAAATCATTTTCAGTTTCAGAATCAGAAATAACTCTAGCTCTTTTTTTACTAGGAGCTGTGTAACGAAAATTTCATCTTCGCTTTCGGTTTCAGAATCAGAAACAACCCTGGCTCTTTTTTTGTTAGGAGCTATATAACAAAGATCTTCATCTTCACTGCTTGAAGATTCAATTTTATTGACTTCCTCCTCTAATTCAATTTCGTTATCAACATTGGTCTATATCAATTGCATCCGATTCATTATCTGATTGGTCTTTCTTTATTTTGATTAGTTTTTCCAACAAAAGACAATTTTTCTGATATTTTCCCATAATAGAAACCCTAGATAACCAGATAAAATAAATATCAATTGTAATACCTTTTACAAATAAATTACAAAATTACCTTTGTGGATCAAATTTTTCTGGCAAAAAATGAATTTTATAAAATTATAAATTATATATTACTTCACTGACTGCTCACACGCGATGTATAAATCGAAATGATGACAGAAGTGGGTAATAATGTAGCGGAATAGCGAAAACAAGTGACAATGGCTCCCACATACACACAAATATTGTATGTGAGGAATGCCAAATGAGAAGAGAAACAAATCACGTGCGACTTGACTGTTGCCCCAGGCCTGATAGGACCAATAAATTTCATGTTATGCGATTAACTGTTAAACCATTCTATGAGTCAAATTGGCTCACAACCGTGAAAATAGGTATACCACATTCGATAATGCGAAATGAAGGGGTCTGCGGGGAAGAGGAATGAACGTTTACATATATTTCATTACTTAACTAAAAAACCAACGTATGTTTTTAAAAAGTAATATTAAAGTTTTATATATATATAGTGATCAAATTTTTAATGAGTCAAATTGGCTCGGTCCGTAAATCTAGTGTTAAAGAACATAATAAAAGTTATTCCCCCCCATCCTCTCGGGGTAGGGTGGGTGGTATCGTTCAAATCTCAAATGGGAACCCGAATCGAAGAGGGAACTGCTCGACGCGCTACTGTGGGTGTATGGCGAACTACGGCTTCTTATAAAAGGCAGTGCAATGCGGTCAGGAGCTCACTTTTATTATGTTCTTTAAAAATTATTATTAATTATTATTATTATATTATTATTATTATTATGTTCTTTTATTATGTTCTTTAAAAATATTGAACAGGTATTTTTTATTTCTCAATCCAATGATCATTTCTGGAGAATTGCGGAAAATATAATTTTTTTGCGATTACAGCGCCATCTATCACGAATCAAAAAAAAGTTTCGGACAAAATTTACGTATTTTGTGGCGTAGAATCCGTATCTGCAACAAAAAATGGGGGTTTCCATTGAAGATTTCAAAGTTGCCCCCCGACCCCCACCCCCCAGAGGGTGGGGTGGGAGGTCGAGTTTGGTATCATTGGATGTCCCCCTTCGAGACTAACAACTTTCATTAACCACTTCTTTTTATCCAATACATAGTTCTCGAGATATTTCAATGTCTTCAGATAAATCGTGCACCTGTATATTTGGCTATTATAATACTTAAAAATCGTATTAAGAACATGTTAATAAAATACGAAGGATTAATTAAATGTAAAGGAACTTAAAAAATTATACTGATTGAATCCCGGTACAACCACACGATATCCTATGGATGTCCTTGGGACCTCTTCGGGAGATCTGTGCTGTCTGGTTTATAGAAAGCTATCAAAGTAGAAGTAAACATTACTCTGTAGTAAACGTTCAAATATTTCGCGTATTGGGGCTAATTTATCGAAGTTTTTTTCGTTCAACTCTGTTGTCAACGGTTGTCAAATCTAAAAGCTCTCATTAATAATTGAAATCTTTTTTTGACATAGCTATACGAAAAAACGGAGGCGCTAAAGGATCTTTTGCCCCAAAAATCATTAACATTTAAATGACATTGTTTAAAATACGCCTATGTACAAAATTCCGGAAAAGAGCTCGGATTTTCAATATTCGCCGTATTTCTACATTCATAATCTGTATAACTAGTTTGGAAATGACTTAATTGTACATTAGTACATTCTACAATAATGTTAATCATGTCCGTTGTAAAGAACATTTCCCAACATTGTAGAGGTGTTGAACAGTTTTTTGCTTGCCCTACGATACCCAGCAAATTGGTAATAATATTTTTGGATGCACGTCGCTCTTGAACGTTCATTTCACTAGTAGTCCAAATTGTCGTTTTTATCTTTTCCCACGAAAGTCTGACTTTTTCTTGTATAATTTTTATTAGGTACAGAATCAGACTGGTGGCTTGTAAATTCATCTTCTGGATACTTTAGGCTCAATGTCAGAACAGTCATCATTATCCTCGCCGAAGTTTTCTGTCTCATTATCTGACGTTCCTTCTTGATACCATATTAGATGTATTCCTTCTGCTGTCATACTGTTGTACTAAAAATTTGAATAACATAATTTCTTTCTATTTATAACCGCTATATTTATTCAAAGCGTACTCAAAACTTCCCCAGTCGACACAGAGCATTAAGTTATATTACATTTATGTTAAATTTCGCACTCAACAATGTAAATGCAGTATAACACCATGTATTATATTGTATTTACATCAATGAATATAAAATTTTAACATAAATATAATGTAACTGATGCTCTATGTTAACTGGGTGTTGTGGAGGTTATGTCACAATTAGGTTATATCAAGTTATATTACGTTAGACTTTATCGTCTCCTCAAACATTACAGAACTAGGAATATTACTTCATATACTAAACGATTTTTTACAATCAAATTGATATGGTAATTTATTTACCTTTGCGTGAACACAGTCTTGTACGAACAAAAGGATGAGACATCGACCGGTTTATCGACCTACCACAGTAAAGATAACCTAAAAGCTTAAATTTGGCAACAGTGCCAGTCGCGTCGACCGTACATATTTGCCCTCGCTATGAGCACTGTTCTCAGCTGTATCGCGCATTAAGACTTTCAAGGTCCATTAATAAAAATTATACTAACGAAATTTAAAAAAACAACCATATAAATATAATCTAGAAGATTGTACGTAAAAAGTCAGAAAATTTTAGACATAACTTTTATGCCACATCTATGAAATTAAAGAAATTAAACATGAACTGAGCGGTTGCCTCAGACCAGGGCAATGGAGGGTTAATGAAGGCTACACTGCCATTTTATTAACAATGCAGTTATTAAAAATCAATATCGGCCAGCAATGCAAAATGTTCGCTGATAATTACGATGCGCAGCGAGTTACGAGAGGGGAACGGCGCCGAAACAGCACGACCAAGGAAGCTCGCACAGCTCGTAGACTGGAGCAAATGCAACGAAACGAGTTTTATGAAGAAGCTGAAGGCCTGCAGTATGGCCCTGGTATAGCTGATTAGCATAAGATTGCGGTAAGTCTCCAATAAATGATATTTTTTTGTACCACAAACTTTAAACGCGTTTTTCTCTAAATATCATTTTCGTACTTTCTTAAAATCTGCGGGAAAAATAGAGAAAAAACTAATTGATCAATCGACTTGATTCAAAGTGCGTTAGCTAGAAAATGAACAACCATTCTATGTGAACCTCAAACATTGGTAAAAACATTAATTTAAATAATTGTTATTGCATAAAAACAGAGGAAATTTTTTCTCAAAAATGTCATTTTTTTGTTCAAGTGCTAAAAAGTTTTGTATTTTACGGTTTTTGAACCATGTTGTTGGTTAATATAGAATAAAAATACATGAAAATTAATAATCTTTTTGGTTTTTTGTTTCAGATCAAAATTACAGGCTACATTTTTCCCGCAGATTGGCAACTCGGTTGGCGAGGCGCTTTGATTAGAGATACACCATGGCGCCATTTTGCAATTATTTTACAATATAAAATTTTTTTTACATCTTCAAATAGGTAGTTAAATATTATAAAAGTTTTAGGAACCTCAACTGCATCATTGTCAATAAAAAAAATTCATAAAAATCTTTTTTTTAGCCTCTTAAACCAGGTTCCCGCCTTAATGACGCCATAATGACATCTTTAAATGTCATCTTGCTACTTAAGAAGTTATTCGCGAATTCCAAACATATCGCTTATCACTAATCACGTCTAATATAAGGCCCTTGCGAAAGGAATTGGCCAAAAGCGCGGTTTTTATACCTAAACTACGTTTCGGGAATGATCGGGAATCGAGAGTACTCGAGTACTCGGATCTCGAGAACTCGAGACTCGGTAGTCTCGACCGAGATAGATCGAGCTCACTCCCGATGAGCTCCCGTCCCTTCTATCCCCTCCATTCATCGTAGGGCAGCGACAGTGTCAGGAGTCGCTAGTGTAACAGTCGAGAACGAACGGGAGCGAAACAGCAAATTGCACGCCTCTAATTTGAACGTAAAAGGATCACGCACACAAACATTGGAAATCTGAGCACCGGTCGAATTTCTCCAAACTTTGGGATTTTTTAGCTTATGACCCCCCGATCAAAAGTCCTTATAGGTCCGAACCTCTAGGGAGTCATGGAAAAGAGTTATGGGGTATGGAAGTCGACAGAATATACGAGGATTGCCTTTTATATTTCGGGAATGGACGATCCAGGTGCTGCCATCTGACAACCGACGTCCCTAACGTAAAGTTCGATTTTTTGTCAGTATACTTACTCAGAACGTTTTGATGTCCATGCGCCATTTGTGTTGTTTACAGTGACATGAAAAATTGATGTCGGCCAAGAAATTGAATTAAGTCGTGAACATTTCTGTGCGATTATTTTTTACAACTTTTGACGTGGATTATCTCAACAACAGTGCATCGATGAACTTAATTCGACTTTTGGCGATGAAGCACCATCAAAAACCACTATATATCGATGGTATACGGAATTCAGTCGTGGCCGTAGTTCGCTTAGTGATGAATTTCGTGAAGGTCGTCCAAAATCGGTTGTTGTTCCAGAAAACATTGATGCTGTGCGTGAACTGATATTGCAAGATCGTCATGTGACTTATCGTGAGATTGAGGCATCCTTGGGCATTAGTGAGACAAGCATACATTCAATATTGCATGAACATTTGACTGTCAAAAAATTTGTTCGCGTTGGATCCTACATAATTTAACAATCACTCAAAAAAAGGCTCGTGTCGATTGGTCGAAATAAATGCTCAAGAAATACGATTGCGGTGCTTCAAAACACGTCTATAATATCGTAACAGGTGACGAATTATGGATCTATGCGTATGAGCTCGAAAGTAAACAGCAGTCGACTGTATGGGTCTTTCAAGATGAGCCAAATTCAACAAAAGTTGTTCGCGCACGAAGCACTTCGAAGCAAATGGTTGCCTGTTTTTTCGGAAAAACCGGACATGTGGCAACTGTACCATTAGTGCAATATCGGACGGTCAATTCTGAATGGTACACAACCATTTGTTTGTTAGAAGTCTTCGGAAAAATAAGGGAAACCAACCGCCGAAGACGCACCATTCTCCACCAGGACAATGCGAGCTCTCACACATCGGCTCAAACAAGAGACTTTTTGAGAACTGAAAAAGTCGAATTGATGGGTCATCCGCCGTACAGCCCTGATTTGGCACCCAATGACTTCTTTTTATTCCCGCAAATCAAAAATAAATTACGAGGTCAACGTTTTACGACGCCTGAAGAAGCAGTTGATGCGTTCAAAATGCATGTTTTGGAGGTACCTCAATCGGAGTGGAAAAAGTGCTTCGAAAATTGGTTCAAGCGCATGCAAAAGTGTATTGATCTTCATGGAAAATATTTTGAAAAACAATAAACCCATGTACGATGATTAATTTCCTTTTTTTGTTCTCTATTCCCGAAATAAAAGGCAATCCTCGTAAGTAGTCGAGTATACACGTTTTACCCTTGAAATGTCTCGAATTCGAGGGGATCTATTATGATAACTAATGGAACAAAACTGCTTGAATTTGGAGAGGACTATCTGATAGTCTGGTCCAATCGTGGCTATAAAGTCTAACTAGGGTCCGGTTGGGCCCAATAAGGGCCAAGCCAGGTTTTTATGATGGAAACCTGGATTCATCGCGGAATTAGATTTTGTGACTAGGAATATATACATCGGATAATGTAAATACCGGTGGTACGTTAAGTATTGAAGCTTCATATTTTGGGAAGGGCTGGCGCAAAAGGTACAAGTAGATAGTATTTGAAAACGTCTCGACGAGGGCTACAAGGAGGTGTAATAAAAAATGGCGGGTTTTGTTTAAGAAAACATCGATCACATTGACTTGGCCTTAATGAAGTCACTCTAGGTCAAATCTCTACTTTCATCATCTGTCCTCCTTAATGTTCTGTAACTTTTTTTTTACACATTTTTCCATATTTGAAGCCGTTCCCGAGATCCAAGAGTGAGGTCGGACTTTATAGATACTCTGTGTATGTATGTGTGTATATATTTATACAATATATACAGGATGTCCCATTTTAATGTCCCACCTCAAATAACTCTTCAGTATTGAAGTTTCAAGGAAAATGATCTGAATAAAAGTTGTAGAGATTTAAGTGAGCTACCTCATGATGACCTTGACTTTGACCTTGACCTCTATTTTCAAGGTCATTTGAAGGTCAACTTGCATTTTCTAAATAGGAATCCTTATTTTTTATTACACTGTTTTTTTCTACTATTTAATTTGAACAACTTTTGTCTAAAACATTTTTTATTTGTCTAATATTTTTTTAGATATTTGAGGAAAACTTGATAACTTGAAAACTTTTCCAATATTTAACTTACGATATTTCGCTAACTATTTGTCGGAAGAAAAAGTGGTACTAGACTTTCTTGCTTTATTTAGTCTCAAAAATATATTGTTACAATAGCGCCCTGATTTTTGCTAATTCGATGATTTTAAAATTTCCAAAAGTCAGTAAGTTAACAAAAGTCAAGGCGCTATTGTAACAATATATTCTTGAAATTAAATAAAGCAAGAAAGTCTAGTATCACTTTTTCTTCCGACAAATAATTAGCGAGATATCGTAAGTTAAATATTGAAAAAGTTGTCAAAATTTCCTCAAATATCTCAAAAACTGTTGGACAAATAAAGAATGTTTTAGACAAAAGTTGTTCAAATCAACTAGTCAAAAAGCGGTATAATAAAAAATAAGGCTTCCAATTTAAAAAACGCAAGTTGACTTTCAAATAACTTTGGAAATAGAAGTCAAGATCAAAGTCAAGGTCATCATAAGGTAGCTCACTTAAATCCCTACAACTTTTGTTCAGATCATTTTCCTTGAAACTTCAATACTGAAGAGTGATTTGGGGTGGGACATTAAAATAGGACACTGTATATTTGTGTGTGTGCACATTGTAAATAATTATTTCTTATATTCACATATAGTCTTCTTCATATTTTGTATAATAATTCCATTTTGATCGCTTATCAATAACAGTACACGTGAGCATACAATATAATTTATATTATTATAAACTTTATATTATTACTAACATCCAAAATGTCCGCTATATATGTATGCAATGTATGTATATTAACAACTATTGTCTATAAAATATTTTAAGGAGCTCATTTTGAGGGTATACCAAATACCAAAGTTTCCTCCTTATGTTTGTATTCATATTATATACCTCAGCAATAATTGTAAAGATTATAATGTAATTCGACATCTAAATTTTTACAAGTCGATCTTATAAATCGATTTTATAAAAAACTTTTATACAGTCGGGATTGATTGAGTACACGATAAAGCATAGTTGAGAATCGTAGAGGCGGAACAACCTAGAAATATATAAAAAACTTAACACGTCCGCATGTGTGACCAAGATTCTTTTGTCTGGCGGTAGGTCTTGTGTAAATCCCACCGCCTATCGCCAGCGTTTTTTGAAAGATTGTAAAACGTCTTGTTTTACTAATCTCAACATCAATATGTAATATCAATATTTCAACATTTCGGCTTTTGTTCGATAGCTTTGCACACAACACCAACGTGGTGTCATTGATATTTGTCCGAAAATTTTCACATTACACCAACGTGGTGTCATCGGACGACATAGTATTAATAACAATTGAGGTCGGAGATATATCGAGAAAAATATATAATATGCGCGTCGCCAAAACCCACGAAGAGTTGTAGAGCTAAAGGAAGAATAATACGCGCATATACAGACGAGATTATAATAATAAAATGATTTTACTGTTTATTTGACGCACGATACTCTAGTTATATACATAATGAATCAAGGGATGCTAAAACGTTAAAACAATAAATCTATAACACACAACCACATTATTATATACAATATTACGAGGGCAGTCTGAAAAGTTCTCGGCCTGACACATAGATGGCATTAGAAACTGTCAAACTGTAATTGTATTGGAAAGTGGCATCCCTGATATAAACTCATGTAAAATTTTATTTCGATCTGTCAAGTCATTCGAGTAGTAGCACCAGTTTAATATTGACGTGTCATTGTCTTTTTTAAAATGGAAAAAATTGAATATTGTGCAGTAATTAAATTCTTTGTTTTGGATAGTTTAACACCAACAGAAATTCATCCGAAATTGTTAAAAGTGTATAAGAATGCATCACCTTCACTTTCTACTGTGAAAAAATGGGCTGCTCTTTTTAAATCTGGTCGAGCCTCGAAGATGATCCACACGAAGGTTGTCCCAAAACTGCTACAACACCACAAAACATTCAACAAGTCCATGATATGGTGTTAGATGATCGGCGAGTGAAAATTTGTGAAATAGCTGAGGCCATAGGCGTCTCAAAAGAACGAATTGGAAATATTTTGCATGAAGAATTACATATGAAAAAGCTTTGTGCAAGATGGGTGCCGCATTTGCTAACAATTCACCAAAAACGCATTCGAATGCGTATTTCTCAAGCGTGTTTGGATTGTTTTAAGCAAAATAAAATGGATTTCAAGCGTCGTTTCATAACTGTTGATGAAACTTGGATCCACCACTATACACCAGAGCAAAAAGAACAGTCGAAACAATGGATTGAAGCCGGTGGACGTGCACCAGAGAAGGCAAAGACGGTTCCATCAGTAGGAAAGGTTATGGCAACAGTTTTTTCGGATTACAAAGGTATTTTGTTGATTGATTATCTTCAGAAAGATAAAACGATTAACTCTGAATATTATTATAACCTTTTGGATCTATTGAATGCAAAAATTCGTGAGAAAAGACCTGCTTTAAAGAAAAAAAGAATCGTTTTCCATCAAGACAATGCACGTGTTCACACAAGTGTTTTGACAATGACAAAATTCAACGAATTAAAGTACGAATTGTTTGAACATCCAGCGTATTCACCAGATTTGGCTCCCTCTGACTATTATCTGTTTCCAAACCTGAAAAAATTCCTGGCTGGAAAGCGTTTTACATCAAATGACGAAGCTGTTATAGCCGTAGATGGATATTTTGCAGACCTCCCGGAATCACACTTTAATAATGGTATTGAATTATTGGAAAAACATTGGAATAAATGTATTGAAGTTTCAGTAGATTATATTGAAAAATAAAACATATTTCACGGTAAAAAAAATTTTCTTTTATTGTTAGACTGAGAACTTTTCAGACTGCCTACGTATTACACTATTATACACAAATCTGTTTGAGTACACGCTATCAAAAGAAGCAACTTATTTCATTAAAACAAAAATAACAAAGCATAGGAACAATTCGACAAGAAGACGCTAAAACGTTTCTTGTGGTGATATTTTGTTCACATTCGCACAAAAATATAATAAAGAAGGCTGCATCGGGTATTGAAGTCATACGTATACGAACGCATAACATAAGAGCGCAGTTGGTCGCATCCGCAAAAAATGACATACGCAATTCTTGAGTATAAAATTAGAAAAGATATATTAGAAAATTCATACGTACGAAAAAATTGCTGTGAGATCCATCCGCGCTAATTTCGGCGCATTTTTTTCTTTTTCTTCCCTTGTTGTGTGATATATGTATATATATTCCATGTAGGGAAGGAGCCATAAAATATAACAGTATGATATGTACATAGTTTATCATATAAGGTTTGAATCATGAAACAATAACAACTTCTTTAGTTTCGCTATAACCGTTAACATTTTTTCAGGAGTATTGACACATTATTATGAAACAATAACAACTTCTATATTTTCATTATAATCGTTACATTTCTTTAGGGATATTGATACATTAGGGATATTGACACAGGTCAACATTAGCGTTAACACATGAAATTAAATTCTTGAATTATACTAAAACATATATATAATATATTATATTTTACGGGAAGCTCTAAAATGATATAACTTCATTAAGTTATACCATTATAGAGTTTCATTAAGTTATATCATTTTAATATTAAGGCTGTTATCTGTGTATGTTTAAGTCCATTTAGTTTTCATCTCTGTTTCTAACTCAAACTCAATTAATGATAAACATATAACAAATATGATTACAAATAATTGTCCTAACTAGACGAAAAGAAAACTCACCATAAGATAATAAGATTTCATATTTGCATCACTTTTTAAGATATTTGTAGCTTTTCATTATTTGACAATCATAATTGTATAACATAATCATGAATCTTTAATTATTCAATCATATTAGTCAATTTATATTTAATTTTCGTACAAAAATTATTGATTCAAATGATTAATTAATCAAATATTAGTCTGTAAATAAAAACTTGCAATCATGCTTTCAATCGAAGATTGGATTAATACATTAGTCATCAGTTGTAATTACAAATATATGATGATGTTTTCAATTGAAACTATATTCTTTATCTTTCAACGAGAAAGATTAAAAGATTGCAAGTAATTTCCTTCATAGTATCAAAGTCACAATAATCACAACGAGATCACATTAAAATCATAATAATATGCGAATATCTGCTTTGGCACAAATATTATATCATAAGGACATCACACTTATGATAAACGTAGACGGTATGCAAACATCACTATAACTTCGATAATGTTCCTACATCATGATGGCATCACAGTTGTGACAAAGCGGATATTTGCATATTACTATAACTTCGGTATGATCTTATTATGTTCATTGTAACCTTAATACTATAAGAGATCAATTTACTATAATTATACATATTAATTTACAATAAAATCATCCTTTCTCAACTTTAATAAATTCGATCCTGAAGAAATTAATATATTGCATAATATTAAAAAAATAAAATAACTAAATACAAAAGATGTATTTGTCGACACCAATACACCGACGCTGCCTGTACGCGTACACATATATAAAATACATAGAGAATAAATGTAATCTTCTCTAAACTTATATAATGTCGCTAATTAGAACTTTAATGTCGTTATATCTATATTCATTTTATTATCGTCTGTCATCTTTATACGACGGCTAATTTGTCACCTTCAACGTATAATTAACGTATAAATAATCAACGTATTATTAGACTTTCGTATGGAAAACAGTATCGGAAAAGTATCGCAATATTACAATTCTATTCAGCGAAATATGATACGCGCAATGTTCAGAATCTCCTTTTTGCAACCAATAAGCATATGAAAGCGTCTCTCAACCTATCGACTTTAAATATTTATTAACAAGGAATATCCGCGAAGTGTGTCTCCGATTTCGACGAAACTTAACGTATTTGCAGAATAGCCAAAAATAAGAGATCCATATGTTTTGTATCGGCAATAGTTCAGGTTTAACGGATGAAACTGCCTTTCAAAGTTTTACCTTTTTTTTATGCTATCTCGATAACTATTGCAGATAGGGAAAAACTTTTTAAACAAGAAACTTTAAAACAAAAATTGTACATTTTTTATGCCATACAATTTTCATTTAAAATGTTTCCTATCTGCAATAATTATCGAAATATCATAAAGGGGATGAAATTTTGAGGGGTAGTTTCAGGAACACACTTCGCGGATGTTCCTTGTAAGTAAAAGTTAAAGGAGAAACAAATAACTTTTAATGTACATTTTCTCGTATATTTAAAATAGTTAAAATAATTTTTTGAGAAAAAATTTTATTAAAATTGTGAATAAATATATTTGAAGCAGACATAAAATATATGAAAAATATTTTATGTAAAGTAATTTTATATTAATCAACACTCTCTTTAAAGATAATAAACAACAATCATATACTGTGTAATTGCGGGATAAGAAGCATATACCCATATACCAATTTGTCAAATTGCTAAATGTGATTTCGGAAATCAATATAAGCATACGACTGATAGATTCAGCATAAAATTTTCTTTTATCTTTAGTCCTTATAAAAATTTTACGATTTACTAAAATAATAAGATCCAAAATTTATAAAAATCTGTGAGATACATGTTTCCTCGTAAAAGGGTTACCAAAATTATTATATCTTTTTTTCATAACATTGTACTATAATTACAGGTATTTTACTTGTAATTAATTACAGTTTAATCGCATATATTTACATCGTCAGTTTACATCGTCGCATTAAATATCCGTTCAATAGTTCGCTTATAGCAATTTTAATTAATTTAAAACATGTTCAACAGTAGATTAATATAGAACTCTTATATTTTTCTTCTGCTCGCGAAACATAAAATTATAATGCGACTTCTCAGACTTACAATAGAATTTATTCTCATTAGTTATTTATATAGAGTACATATATATATTGGGGACTTGAATAAGTTCTCGCTGTTTCCCGATAGACAGTGTTATCTTAGCCTTTTTGCATCGGGCAATACTACAGCCAACTTCATCGCGAAGCTCCACCATTAGGCTCGAAGTGACAGTATGTTATTCCGCCGAAGCGTAAACAACATATTTTTTCATAGCGTTAAACGTGTCGAATTTCGTGCCAAAAAAAGAGTATTTGCGGGGAATTTTACTGCATTACTTTTTTCAAAAAAAATCTGCAGCTGAAGCACATAGGATTCTTGTAGAGACTTACGGCGACCATGTTCTGTCAGAAACAACATGCAGAGATTGGTTTAGACTCTTTAAAAATAATGGTTTTGATGTTGAAGATGAAGAACGCTCTGACGCACCGAAAAAGTTTGAAGACGAAGAATTGGAAGCATTACTCGATGAAGACCCATGTCGTGAAGACGCAAAATGAACTTGCAGAATCATTAGGAGTTGATCACGCAACAGTTGCCAAACGTTTAAAAGCATTAGGAATTATTCAAAAGCGGAAATTGGATGCCGTACGAATTGAAACCGAGAGACGTCGAACGGCGTTTTTTCACGTGTGAACAGCTGCTCCAACGGCAGAAAAGGAAAGGTTTTTTGCATCGTACCGTAACTGGCGATGAAAAATGGATATACTACGATAACCCGAAGCGTAGAAAATCGCGGCGTAAGCCCGGCCATGCATCAACATCGACGGCAAAGCCGAATATCCATGGTTCCAAGCTCATGCTCTATATTTGGTGGGATGAGCTGGGTGCAGTATATTATGAGCTCCTCAAACCCAACGAAACCATCACGGGAGATCGCTAGTGACTACAATTGATGCGTTTGAGCCGAGCATTGAAAGAAAAACGGCCGCGAAAGAAATACGAGGAGAGACCCGACAAAGTAATTTTGCAGCATGACAACGCTCGGCCACATGTCAACCAAAACCGGTCCTACCCCACCCGCCGTATTCACCGGACATTGCTCTTTCCGATTACCACTTGTTCCGATCGATGACTCATGGCCTGGCTGAGCAGCACTTCCATTCTTACGAAGATGCTAAAAAATTGGGTTGGTTCATGGATAACCTCAAAAGATGAGTCGTTCTTTCGACATAGTATTCGTATGCTGCCAGAAAGATGGGAGAAAGTGGCTAGCGATGGACAATACTTTCAATGACATGTTCTTTACTCATTTTTTTAAATGAAGCATTCATTTTCATGAAAAAACAGCGAGAACTTATTCAAGTCCCCAATAGTACATTTGGTTTCCAAATAAAAGTTCACTAATCACTCTTGTACTACGATTTATCGAAATAATCCTCGGCTTCAAAGCATCTATCCTATTATTCTATTATCCCTTCATCGACAATATATTTCTGGTGCAATCGAATAAATGTGCAATATATTAACTTTAATCTCCACGTCGCAAACTCTGCAAAGAAGACTTCTTAGGAACGTTTAATTAAATGGTGTACTCAAGCATGACGAGAGGGGGAGGAGTAGACATAATCCAAACATAGTCAGACTAGCCAAATACCGATGATTCATAAGGAAAGCAAAATTTTATATTTTATTTTCAATAAAGGAAAAAATTACAACACTTTAACTTCTAAATTACAGAAGTCATTCAATATTTAAGAAGAAAAACTGATTTAAAAACTACTAACAAACAAATTTGATAAATAAGTTGATTATAATAAACATAGCTTCAATAATCTTGACCTTAGGTCACAAGACATCGATTATCAACTTGAATATGTTATCACCTTAAATGTATTATTACCTTAAATAATGCTAAAAAATTTTTAACCATCAGTCATTGTTTATTAAAAAGTTATAATAAAAAAGTTATATAAAAAAAGTTATATAATAAAATATGTTCAATGTAATGAATATAATACTTTTCCACGAGTATGCAAAAAAAGTGAACACGTAGGCCTATCTCTTCACTTGTCTCACTTGTAGAAAAATTTAATTCAATCTGATGTGATATTTTGAAAATCATCTTAAATAAACTTTTAACAAAATAGTTTATAATAGAAAATATTCTAATAATATCATACAAATATTATACAAATAGTATAAATATAAATATTGGCATATAAAAAAAATACATAATATATCAAATAAATAATTAAATATAAATATCAACTAAATATAAATACAAGAAACACAAATATATAAATTATAGTGACCAAAACTTTAGATTTCGTTACTTATTTTTCAGTAAAACGATTCAAAATACAGAGACCGCATTTCCATAGTTCTTACATGCACATTATTTCTTTGTAAATATATTTATATATATATATATTATATTCGAGCTATAATTTACTGCGTTATCCTTTCGGCACAAAACAGAGCCAATTAAAAAAAATATATATATATAGGATGTATGAACAGTCAAAACCCCTTGTATCAAATGTCTACGTGCTTACTGCAGCCGACCTCCGCTCTCTACGCGCTCGTTGGCTCACATGTTTTAATTAATAACTCGGTGACTATTGCCAATTTGACATTATGGTACATGACTTTCTTCTCAGCTACACCCAATCTATCTCCAACTTTCGTCTGCATGATCAGCTATCAAACACCCTGTATACAATATACTGTATATACAGGCTGTCCCATTTTATTGTCCCACACCAAATAAGTCTTAAGTATGGAAGTTTCAAGGAAAATGATCTGAATAAAAGTTGTAGCGATTTAAGTGAGTTACCTCATGATGACCTTGACTTTGACCTTGACCTAGATTTTCAAGGTTATTTGTAGGTCAACTTGCGTTTTTTAAATGGGAAGCCTTGTTTTTTATTATACCGTTTTTTTTCTACTAGTTAATTTGAACAACTTTTGCCTAAAATATTTTTCTATTTAATATTTTTTTAGATATTTGAGGAAAACTTGATAACTTTTACAATATACTAACTATAACTTACGATATCTCGCTAATTATTTGTCGGAAGAAAAAGTGGTACCGGACTTTCTTGCTTTATTTAGTCTCAAAAATATATTGTTACAATAGTGCCCTGATTTTTGTTAATTCGATGATTCTAAAATTTCCAAAAATCAGTAAGTTAACAAAAGTCAATGTCAAAAATCAACATATCGTAAGTTAAATATTGAAAAGTTATCAAATTTTCCTCAAATATTTCAAAAAATATTAGACAAATAAAAAAATATTTTAGACAAAAGTTGTTTAAATTAACTAATGGAAAAAAACAGTGTAATAAAAAATAAGGGTTCCCGTTTAAAAAACGCAAGTTGACCTTCAAATGACCTTGAAAATAGAGATCAAGGTCAAAGTCAAGGTTATCAGAAGGTAGCTCATTTAAATCTCTACCACTTTTATTCAAATCATTTTTCTTGAAACTTCAATATTGAAGAGTTATTTGGAGTGGGACATTAAAATGGGACATCCTGTATATTGGATTGGCAAATAAGTTTGTTCGGTTTTTTAGAGCAAAATAAAACACAATTTTTTGATATACAAGATAAATTTTAATCAATTATATATTGGCCATCTTTATCGATGACCTCTAGTCATCTTTCCACCAACTTCATTATGCCGCGTTTGTAAAATGTCTGGGGCTTGTCGACGAAAAACCAATCCAGGTGGTTTTTAACGGCCTCTTTATCCTTGAAGGTTTTCATAGAGTTCTGCAATGACTGGAATAAATGATAATCGGAAGAGGCAAGATCCGGTGAATACGGAGGATGAGGCAAAACATCCTAGCCAAGCTGAAGCAATTTGTTCCGAGTGGTCAATAACGTATGAGGTCTGGCGTTGTCGTGGTGGAAGACGACACTCTTGCGTTTTGCCAATTCGGGACGTTTTGTGCGGATTGCTTGGTTCAATTTCGTCAATTGCGAACAGCATACAGTTGAATCAATCATCTTGCCTGACGGTAACAGTTCCTAATAGATGACACACTTGAAATCCCACCATACGGAGAGCCTTATTTCCTTCGGATGCAATCCCGCCTTCGGTGGTTGTTTACGGTGGCTCGCTGCTGTGTCCCCATGATCCTTTACGCGTTACATTATCGCAGGCGACCCATTTTTTCGTTACTCGTCACCATTCGTTTAAAAAATGTGTCGTTTTCTTGGCGTTTCCGTAGCGAATCGCAGATGGATATGCGTGTGGTCAAGTTAGCCTCGGTTAATTGATGCAGCACTCAAACATTAAGCCGAGAAATGTATCCCAACTGGCGGAAATGCTTTTCTACGCTTGTGTGGGATATATTCAATGTCGTAGCAGTCTCTCGTACCGATTGGGATGGATTTAGTTCGACTATGGTCTTAATGTCACTTGAATTAATCTCGGTCGGGCGACCGGAGCAGGGCGCATCATTGACGTCGAAATTTCTAGAGCGGAAATTGACATATTACTTTTGGCATACGCGTTCTGTTAAGGCATCATCTCCATACACACATATCTTTTTATCCGCAGCTCGTTTGCTTTTTTTAAAATAATAGAGCAAACTGTGACGATAATGCACGTTATTTATTTCCATGTTTACAGCTACGCAGCACACACCATATTGATGTTAACCAAACCAAACACAGCACAACATAAACAGTGAAACATAACCTTTCAAATGTGTATTCGATTTGCACGATAGCGCTGAGAAAACAAAAACGAATCCACATGAAACTTATATTGATACAAAAACTGAACGAACTTATTTACCAACTCAATACCAAATTTCCGAAAGTAACGGACGCCCCCCTACCTCAGAATCTATACATTATAGGGAAAAATGATCCGAACAAAAGTTTTAGGGTTCATAAAATTCTGTTTTTTGTGACCTCAAATTTGACCTTGACCTCAACCTTGAATATCACTTGAAGGTCAACTTGCGTTTCTTAAATGGGAACCCCTATTTTTTATTACACTGCTTTTTTCTATCAATTAATTTGAACAACTGTTATCTAAAACATTTTTTTGTCTAATATTTTTTGAGATATTTGGAGATATTTATGAGGAAAACTTGATAACTTTTTCAATATTTAACTTACAATATCTCGCAATTTGTCGAAAAAAAAGTGGTACTAGACTTTCTTGTTTTATTTAATCTCAAGAGTATATTGTTACCTGTATAAATAGTGTCCTGATTTCTGTTAATTTGGTTTTGAAATTTTCAAAAGTCGGTAAGTTAACAAAAATCAGGGCGCTATTATAACGATATTCTTGAGATTAAATAGAGTAGGAAAGTCTAGTCCCACTTTTTCTTTCGACAAATAATTAGCGAGATATCGTAAGTTAAATATTGAAAAAGTTATCAAGTTTTCCTCAAGTATCTCAAAAAATATTAGGCAAATAAAAAAATGTTTTAGACAAAAGTTGTTCAAATTAATTGGTAGAAAAAAACAGTATAATGAGAAATAGGGATTCCTATTTAAAATGCCTATTTAAAATCCTATTTGAAACGCAAGTTGACCTTCAAATGATCTTCAAGTCGAGGTTAAGGTCAAATTTGAGATCACAAGAAAACAGAACTTTATGAACCCTAAAACTTTTGTTGGGGTCATTTTTCGTTATAATGCATAGATTTTAAGATAGGTGGGGGAGGGGGGTTCGTTACTTTTGGAAAACGGTTATATAGGATGTCCCATTTTAAAGTTTCCACTAAAATATCTCTTTAGGAAAACATTTAAGAAAAAAATGTCTCAGACAAAAATTACTTGATTTGGAGAGGGACATAAGATAGCGATATCATTTTGTTTATAACTGGTGCCATTTTCGAGATATTCACTAATCATCAATTTTTTTAGTGGAAATTCCAATTTTTTATTATATCATCCTTTTCCACCAATTAATTTGAACAACTTTTATGTGAAACATTTTTTTATGTTATGTGTATATGTGTAAGTTATTTGACAAAGTTGTAGAGGTCATGAAATACTATCTTTTGGTGACCTTGAAATTTATCTTGAATTTGACTTTGAGGGTCATTTGAATGTCAACTCGAAATTTTCAAATGGGAACCCTAATTTTTATTACACCATTTTTTTTCTTTTTTGATATTTGCTGTATTACGTGGAATACCTAAATTTCTTTTAATTTCTCTTAAACTTATATGAGGATTAATGGCGACCATTCCTAGAACTTGGGAACTCGAAGATCATCATTATGAGCTGGATCTCTCCGTGATCTTATTCTTCTGAAAGCAAGCTTATGCATTCTTATTTCCATAGAACATATTATAGAATACGATGGATGATAGTTCCGTTCAGGATATCTTTCCTGATATAAGCGAAAAGCTGTTCAATAACTCCAAGAATAAGAGAAATGTCCAAAATTTCATTTGATTAATAAATTGGCATTTTAATTTAATTCTAAACATTAAATGCTATGTTGCTAATCTGTTCCTCTATCCATTTACCGTTTATAAAGTTTATAACGTATGATTACGTACGATGTAACTCAGTGATGCTAGAATGAGGTAGTGTATCTTGGAGAGTCGCGTAGTGCCACCAATCAAATTGCTTTAAGATAGTGGATTAACTTAATTTTCACCTATTAATTTTCGAGTCTCATAACTTAGAAGGTAGTTAATAAAAAATATTTTATTACAGTATTTTGAAAAAGTCTCGAAGTCAGCTGTAAGAATATGACATGAAAAATAGGGGATTCCATTTAAAAAATTTAAAGTGACCTTAACTTCACCTGCCTCGGGCCCGCCTCCGTCGGAAAGGGGGGAATAGGGACTAAATCCTCGCTCCCCCTAGCCATCGGACAGGTAGGGTAAGGGGGGGGGGAATAGTAATCCCAGGTGGGGCTGGGCCCACTCCCAAAAATCCCCCCTCGATTTAAGTGGTGGGAGGAAGGGTGGATGTCCTTTGGCCAGGAAACTGGCCAGTTGGCCTTCTGGTTTCACCTAAGGGACCGCATCTCCCACTATTTTCCTCGGTGAGGAAAAGAGCGGTACTAGAGGCGAGGGGCTCCCGGAGAGCCCTGGGGCCGGGATGTCGGGGAGGGAATACGGGAGTAGTTCCCCTAACTCCCCCTACCACGGTCCGAATGGTAGACATCCCGCAGGGGTTTTAGCCGGTAAGAGTCCGGCATAACCTCCGACCCCCCAAAGGTCGAGGGTATCCATGAGGATTTCCCCTGCGTGAACAAAAAAAAACCTTAACTTCACCTTGAGACAATCACTCAAGGTCAAGTTCATATTTTCATCATGTAGCCTCTTTGAAACCATACAACTTTTGTCTAAAACATTTTTATCGGGTTCAATTTTCGAGATATATTCGGACTGACTGTTTTTTTTTTAAATGGGACATCCTGTATATACAGGATGTCAGGTAATTAGCTGCCAATCCGAAATATGAAGGTAGACTGGGTTAAGCTAAAAAGAAAAGTAAAATACAGTTTTACAAGAATCGCAATAATTATCGAGTTATTAATGATAGAAATTTTAGGAGTGGGGACACGCCGACAAGATGATGATTGGAGAAGCGTTGCAGTCGCTTGGGACACAGCGCAGCTTAGTCGATCCAACAACTGTTGCCAGTGCGCGGCGAGATTCCCCTTTGTCTTTCCAGACGCGCCTTTATTCGTGTTTTATTTCACCGCACCTACGTCTCACCGCATGCCGCCAACAGTTGTTAGGTCGACAGGGCCGTGCTATGGTCCGAGAGGTTGTGACGCTCCTCCAATCATCCATCTCGGCGCGTGTTCATTCATCAGATTTTTGTCATTAATAACTCGATAATTATTGCGATTTTTGCAAAATTGTACTCTACTTTTCTTTTCAGCTTAACCCAATCTACCCTCACGCTTCGGGTTGGCAGCTAATTACCGGACACCCTGTATAACTCAATAACCTTACGAAAATTATCTTCTTCTGTTATAACCTCTGTTAGTATTTTAATAAACAGTAACCAGCTAAATTTCTTTTAAGATTATTTTGATTATTACGCAAGACAATAAACATGACAACATATGTCATGATCAAGACTATTGAAGCTGAGTTTACTAGTTTTACTTAATTAAAATATTTATTATTCCTCAACAAATATCCAAAAACTGTCTTATTGAAATGCTATATAAAATTTATTAAAAACAAAATGTTGCAACCTTTTTTCCACTAATTATATATATTTTCACTTTTTTATATCTTGCATGCTTATTATTCTGCACGTAGTCAGAACTCAAACGTATTCCAAAATCCTCACTTGTTTTTAATATTGCCTGTTTGCTTCTGTTTAGGTAACTTCGCGATTATAAATTTTTCGACAAATACTCGTTTTCTGCACATCAGCAGAAGATCCTTTGATTTTCGAAATGATAATTTCCGTAATATATAATGTGCATGTAAATATGCGTGCATGTTTGTATGGATTAATTGTATACGATTTAAAAAAAAAGCAAATGTAAATAATCTTTTGGGAAATGTATGTAAAATGAAATTTCGGAAAGTAAGATATATCTTCGAGCTATATGGGCGTTATATATACAACAATCTCTGGGTATTAAAAGTTATTAGAAGAATATCTTGAAAACAGATCAGTCGATATTATTTCATGAATCGATGATAACAGTTCTCTGAGTATCTAATACACAAATATGAACATCTACAACATTTTCGTTTATTGCCAAGATATTATAATATAACATTGATTATTTTATTTACAAGACATTATATTAATCATCAAAATTAATCTCAAGATTCTACTCGATGATCACGATTGAATTTTAATCAATCTAATCGCGTACTCGCGTCGCAAAGACTCGTGCTAGTAATTTATTAACAGCAACAAATTTACTACAAATTTAAAATATTTACAATTATTATCTTCCCGCCATGATTTAAAGTAAAATGTTTGTCGACCATGTTATCTCACAACATTGCCTCGGCCACTACAGTCTTCATAGTTCTAACCGTTAAAAATTCGCTATCCTAATCTCTCTTTCTCTCTCTCTCTCTCTCCCTCTCTCTCTCTCTCTCTCTCTCTCTCTCTTTCTTTCTTCTCCTTTTTATACAGAATTTTACTGCTGCGCTCGACGAGATCGCAAAAGGTCTAAGCGCATTTTCTTCTCACGCAGGAGAACATTTCTCAAACTATGTTCATAAACCGATTAGTAATTATAGAAATTGATAGATTTCTTTTGCTACACTTAACATTACACTGAAAACTATCAAGAGATCATCAAGACTGTCCGAGATGTTTAACTACAATGCGCTCGTGAAATTGCGTAAAATCTTTTTACTCTGTCCGTCCACAAGAATTTCTGCACTTAACAGACCGATTTATAAGTATTCCTCATAAATATCTTTTATCCACACGTTCCAATTGTACATTGTATCGAAGTGCTTTTTGCATTCCCCTCATACGATGTGTGTATGAATGTGATCGTCACACGAATTCCCTGAAAGTTCCCCGAATTGTAAGGATAGAATAATACATTTTAAACACGAGCGCATCCGGTTACAATTTTCACCACAGCGTTGTTGCAAAGCATTTCTTCCTTCTCCTCCCTCTTTCTTTCTTTCTTTTCCTTTCGCTTAGGAACGTTTAAAAACCATCGAATCTTGAATGCGAATCCGAGTCATCAACTCCTCTGACTACCATGTTCAGTCTCTTCGTGTTTCAGATGCCATATTATTGTGCATCAAGTCATGTCATCGAATCGGGCGAACGCGTAACCCTAACAACCATCAGTAGAACATTGGCGACCAATCGGTGTGTCGGCTGCTCTCACTAGCGGTGATCGGTATATAGCTGGTTGGCGACGAACCCGGCAGGCACTGGAAGCAATAATTGGCCCCGCCGTTGTTGTCCCAGTATTGTGCGCCCTTACATTGGAATCGCACGGCGAACTCTAGCCGCTGGCCAATCGATAAAGTGTGGCAATACAGAACAAAAGAGAACTTGTCGCTAAAACCGTCGCACGAATTTGGCACATAGATGGCTTGCAGGTCGCTGAAATTCCGCCAAGAGTTTAGGGTGTAACGTATGTGCACGGATTTATGGAAATCGAGATTGATGACGCGTACCGTACCCTGAATCGCCAGAGTCACTGGATTTTGAACCAGCACATTTTCTAAGCAGACTCGCCGCTCTCGCACCAGATCCAAAAAATTCGCTATGCCTCCCGGCTGCTGAAACAATGGCACCAGCATCCGTTCTACCGTCTTGGAAAACGTTGACATAGAACCGCGTCTATTATCATTCAAGTAACAGTCAGTCCAACCGTTACTGCCAGATGATATATCGTTGCTCATCGGACTACTGTCCTTCTGGAAGAAATCGTCTTTTTGGAAAACTAAGTCGCTGTATGCAGAATTTGGTATCCTCGGTATCTCGTCTAAGAAAGTCCTCACGGCAGCCAGATCAAGGCCAAGCACATCCGCGAATCGAACGATTTTCTTCCTGCCTGGTGTGCCGGGCGGTGTTTTACCGGTTTTCAGAGAGGAACATCTGCGTATACGCTGCGGCCTTTCCTCCTCTTCTTCTATTACCTCATTTTGACTCTCCTGTTCAAACGAGGAAGATTCCTCTTCCTTTTCCTTCGTACTAGGACTACTGAACTTGGTTAATAACAGGCGCATTTTAGCGTCGTCCTCGTTGTCTTCACTACTGTTTGATTGCACAATGTCGTCAATTCGTAACTCTACCTCATTTTTCAGATTCGAATTCTCGACTATCTGATTGTCTGTTGGGGTTAATACAACTGGAATATTGATAGTATTAGAGTAAGTAGAGGGATCTGTATCGATGTCGCTGGAGATTATGTCGTCTCCCTTCAACTGCAATGAACATTCGGATGGCGCCATCTTTGAATTCATAAATTCTGCTTCTTCTTTCATATCGAGAGAATTTTCAGTATCGTTATGGACATCATCCTTAGCTACGAAGTTTTTGACGTTTTTGAGCAGTTCTACTGATGCGACACAAATAAAATCAACCTCGTCCATAGACATGTTCTCGTCTTCCTCATGCCACCTATCAAGCTTGTTGGACATCACTACGTTGGAGCCATTGTTTGGTAACTCCGAATCGGAATGCGACTTAGGCAGACAAACGTGCGGAATCACTTGTTCAGACTGACTGGTTCGGACTGACAAGCTCTCATCCTGCAATGACACCGTGCTGTCGTCGAATGTACTCCACAGGGACTCGTGACTAGGCGATGTCGTTTCTTGCGAACTCCGGCCATTTAGTGAGTCCTCCGAGCTGCAAACCAACTCCTCCCGCGGACGGCCGTTTTCGCAGGACATAGGATTCCTTCGAGAGGAGCAGCTTTCGGACTCGGATGTATCTTCACAGACCCGTTCTGTATTCTTGTCCGACCGTCTGCAACTCATCATGACTTTGGCCTTCGTAGGAACGGAACAATTAGAGAGATTCGATATAACTTCGCTGTCTGAAGTGGTAGTGATAGGGTCGAAATAAACTTCACTCTTCAGCTTCTCCATATCAGAGGACTCCATATCAAAGAACATGTCGGAGGAGTCGCTATCAGGCGGTGTGCCGTTGATTGGCGACACATACACGCAGCCGGTCTCGGCATCCTGATGGGAGCCCGGAGCGAACATGACTTTGGTTCTGCTCGTTGAACAATGACAAGCGTCGTGATGGTTAGCCTTAAGGATTTCCGGGTTCATTAATAAGTGAGCCAGTTCAGCAGCTGTTGCTTCCTCGGCTGGTGAGCCCGTCCATTTTCCACCTCGACATCAAAATCGTAGAAGAGATCCGATTCTGGACTGTGACGTGGCTGACGCTGGAGGACATGATTGGGAGTTCCGTTACTAGTGCTCATCACGGTACGGTTGCCGGACGACGACGGATGTAGCCATGAAGTCTCGCATGGCTGCTTGTCGATATCTACGTTCCGCTCAGGTGAACCGTTCTCACTACCCAATGATGTCAGCCGACGATGAAGACGTCTGGCGAATGCCTCTGCGCGACCACGGCAGCTACTAGGAAAAAGTGAACTGACGAGGCCGCAGGAAGGCCCACCATTGCTACCGCGACCATTGCCAGCCGAGTCTGTGCTGCTCATTTTGAGAGCAGCAGTGTTGGATGTTTCAGCAACGGCGTGCCTGTCCTCCGACGGTGAAGGCGGGAGCGAGGTCAAGCTACTGCCTTGGCTTGCCGGCCCGCGACCCGAGCTACTACTCTGAAAACAAAGAGAATAGTTACGTTGAGTACTCTATCTTTTCAATAAAGTTTTTATTAACTAGAAGCTTGATTGTCATTCCTTAACAAAAAATAATTATAAATGATTATGATTATGAATTTTATTTCTATATGGCCATGTATACACATACGTAATTATACAGGTGAGATTTAATCTTAACAGGCAAATACTTCGAAAATGTGCAAATTTACAAAAAATGTTTCAAATAAAAATTGTATGGTTTAAAGAGGGATATACAATGGTGCCTTTGATTTGACCTCGAAACTTGCATATTTAAAGTTAGATAAAGGTGAATTTAATTTTTCAATTGAAAACCCATATTTTCTATTACATTTTCGGATAGAGCGAATATAAACAAATATTTTTAGTATCTTGATAATTTTTCATAAATTCAATAATTTTCAAAATATTTAGAATCAAAGTATAAAAATTGTACAGCCGACTCTTAATTGCATAAACCGCTCTTAGTACTATCTAGAATCAATGATGTAGACGTAATTTGATCCCTTTTGGGATGCTTGATTTTTGTAAGTCCCCTTGTCTCTCACGATATATATAAATTTATAACATTTGTTCGAAGGTACCATCATTCACTTCAATATACATATATTTAAGATAGTCCGTTTCTCAATTGTCTGTCGCTTTTTAATAATCTTCTTTTTCTACGCAAAATTGCCTAATTTGAGACATATATAGTCACCGCTATGTAAGGGATGTAGTGGGGACATTCCTACTACATCCGCACTTCAATCCCGCTATGGCGACGAGACAATTTTTATTCTTTGAATCCAAATATCTCGAAAATCCTTTGAATCCAAATATCTATTGAATTTATTAAAAATTATCAAGATACCAAAAATATTTACTTAAATCCGCTCTATCTGAAAATGTAATAAAAAATATGGGTTTCCATTTAAAAAAATTAAATTGACCTTCATCTAACCTTAAATACACGTTTCAAAGTCAAACTAAGGACACCATTACCCCCCTTTAAGCTATATAACTTTTATTTGAAAAATTTTTTTATTTCAAAAATTATACATTTTTGAAATATTTGCCTGTTAAGATTAAAAAGACTCACCCTGTATATGTGTAATTATACAAACATATGTAATATGTTAAAAAAATGTTGTTATAAATAATTTGCAATTAAAATAGCAATTAAAATAATTGCTTGTGTTTATAGCTCATGATGTAGATATAAAATTGAATAAAACAATTCATTCTTTTCTTCATTTAACAGCATTTTTTCAGTGTGAATATGCAGTGTGCCCTATTTTAAAAAACACCTCGATAATTCTTCAACGAAGCATTTTCACCAAAAATGTTTTGAACAAAAGTTGTATGATTTCAACAGGGCTATAAAACAGCTATACTATTTTGTTTACAAATGGCACCACTTTCGAGACATTCACTAATAATTACTTTTCATAAACGGAAACCCCAATTTTTTATCACACCGTCTTTTTTTACTAATTAATTTAAACAACTTTTGTCTAAAACATTTTTTTATTTGCCTAATATCTTTTCAGATATTTAAGGAAAACTTGATAACTTTTTCAATATTATTTCACGATATCTGGCTAACTATTTGCCGGAAGAAAAAGTGGTACTAGACTTTTTGTTCTACTTGGTCACAAAAATATATTGTTACAATAGCATTCAGACTTTTATTAATTTGATGATTTTGAAATTTCCAAAAGTCAGTAAGTTAACAAAAGTCAAGGCACTATTATAACAATATATCCTTGCGATTAGATAGAGCAAAAAAGTCTAGTACCACTTTTTCATCCGACAAATAGCGAGATATCATGAGTTAAATATTGAAGAACTTATCAAGTTTTTCTTAAGTATCTCAAAAAATATTAGGCAAATAAAAAAATGTTTCAGACAAAAGTTGTTTAAATTAATTGGTAGAAAAAGACGGTGTATTAGAAAATTGGGGTTTCCATTTAAGAAAAGTAACTATCAGTAAATATCTTGGAAGTGGTGCCATTTGTAAACAAAATAGTATGGTTGTTTTATGTCACCCTTGAAATCATATAACTTTTGTGCGAAACATTTTTGCTGAAAATGCTTCATTGAAAAATGATCGATGTGCGTGTTTTAAAATGGGACACTGTGTATATATATGCAGGAACTATTGGGTTGGCAAATAATAAATTTGCCCGGTTTTTGTTTCAGTGTTCATGCAGTGTTCAAGTTTCATGCGGAATCGTTTTTCTTTTCTCAGCGCTATCGTGCAAATCGAATACACATTTGAAAGGTTATGTTTCACTGTTTATGTTATGCTGTGTTTGGTTTGGCTAACATCAGTATTGTATGTGCTGCGTAGGTGTGATTATGGAAATTAATAACGTGCATTATCGTTACATTTTGCTTTATTATTTTAAAAAAGGCAAACGAGCTGCGGATGCTCATAAAAAGATATGCCGTATGTATGGAGCTGATGTTTTAACAGAACGCATATGCCAAAAGTGATATGTCAATTTCCGTTCTGGAGATTTCGACGAATGATGCGCCCCGCTCTGGTCGCCCGACCGAGATTAATTCAAGTGATATTAACGCTATCAAGTGATATTAAGGCATTGAAGTAATCGAAGTAAATTCATCCCAATCGGTACGAGAGATTGCTACGACATTGAATATATCCCACACAAGCGTAGAAAAGTATTTGCGCCAGCTGGGGTACGTTTCTCGGCTTAATGTTTGGGTGCCGCATCAATTAACCGAGGCTAATTTGACCACATCCATCTGCATATCCATCTGCGATTCGCTACGGAAACGCCAAGAAAACGACCCATTTTTTAAACGAATGGTGACAGGAGACAAAAAATGGGTCGTCTACGATAACGCGTAAAAGATCATGGGGGCACAGCAGCAAGCCACTGCAAATAACCTCGAAGGCGGGATTGCATCCGAAGGAAATAATGCTCTCCGTGGGAGAGCACTAATGGTGGGATTTCAAGGGTGTCATCTATTAGAAACTGTTATCGTCAGGCAAGATGATTGATTCAACTGTATACTGTTCGCAATTGACGAAATTGAACCAAGCAATCCGCACAAAACGTCCAGAATTGGCAAAGCGCAAGAGTGTCGTCTTCCACCACGATAACACCAGACCTCATACGTCATTGACGACTCGGAACAAATTGCTTCAGCTTGGCTGGGATGTCTTGCCTTATCCTCCGTATTCACCGAATCTTGCTCCTTCCGATTATCATTTATTCCGGTCGCTGCAGAACTCTATGAACGGGAAAACCTTCAAGGATGAAGAGGCCGTTAAAAACCACCTGGATTGATTTTTCGCCGATAAGTCCCAGACGTTTTACGAACGCGACATAATGAAGTTGGTGGGAAGATGGCTAGAGGTCATCAATAAAGATAGCCAACATATAATTGATTAAAATTTATCTTATATATCAAAAAATTTTGTTTTATTCTACTCTAAAAACCGAACGAACTTATTTGCCAACCCAATATAAAAAGTATCGGAACGGTGAAATATCTCAAAAACTAAGCATTTTAGAAAAAAATGTTTCAAACAAATATTATAAAAATTTTACATGATTTATTTACTGACATTATAAGTTTGACCTTGGGTGGCGTTGCCAAGGTCAGGACAAGGTAACCTTGAATTTTTTAAGTGGGATCCCCTATTTGTTATTGCATATTCTTATGGCTCTTTTTCAGACATTTTCAAAGCACTATAATTTTTTCCACTTTATGTAAGCCGTTTCAAAGTTATCGAGCTTTTTATAATAAGATGTCCAACAAGCGGAGCAATTTTATGACTTATATTTCAAACACATGTAATATTAAAAAAAGTAATACTAATGTACTAAATTTATAACAGCACTAAAATTCACCTTCGAATCATTTCCAATCAATTGCGATGAATTTGACTTGAAGTAGAACACATTACTTGTATATGATACGTGTTGTTTCATACGGAAAAGACATGATTTTTCTTTCTCATCTTCTTTCTTTAATTGAATTATCTAATTAACACAAATTTCTGTTTATTGGATAAATCTTTTCGTTTCTTAGCTTATTCGTTAGACTTCACTTTTTCTTCTAGAGATTAACATTATTCTCAAACGCTTTTGTAAGGGTTTCCTCAATTTTTAGTTTGCTTATTTCTGTACATTTTTTTCCATTTAGTTCATTTTAAAGTATTACGATATTTATTCATTCGTTTCAAAATTTCCATCTCGATAATTTTCATTAATTAAAATGCAACTCCTTACCGAACACGATAGAATATTTGTCTTGATAATGAGGGACTGGGATGATAGATTAAGATCATATCAAGATGTAAAGGATCTTTTCAATGTAACTTTTCGAGATGAGAATACTCCTATTTCGAAATCAACTGTTAAAAGAACTGTAAGGCGGTTTGAAGAAACAGGAAGCGTTAAAAGTCGTTTTAAAACAGGAAGGCCTGCCGCAGCAACAAATGAAGAAAAGGCACTTGATGTTTTACAATCATTCGTAGAGAAACTTCTGTCCGCAGAACTGCTTAAGAACATGAGATAAATCCTATGTCTGTACATAAGATATTAAAAAGGAATAAATTTAACCCTTACAAAATATGACTTGTTCATGAGCTAAACGAAGACGATTTTGGTAATTTGATGATTTTGAAATTTTCAAAAGTCAGTAAGTTAACAAAAGTCGGGGCGCTATTATAATAATATATTCTTGAGACTAAATAAAGCAAAAAAGTCTAGTACCACTTTTTCTTTCGATAAATAGTTGCGAGATATCGTAAGTTAAGTATTGAAAAAGTTATCAAGTTTTCCTTAAATATCTTAAAAAATATTAGCAGTAGCAGATTTTGTTTCAAACAAAAGTTGTTTCTTTTTACATACTCTATCCAACGATACCCATGTTACCCAATGTTGTCATTTAAAATTTTAAAGTTGCCTCCAGTTTCCAGTATTTCCGGAAGTTGCTCAAATATGGCAATACCACTGTCAGAAACTTCAGACGAGCTCCTATAAGAAACATATTTTTCGAATTTCCTAGCATCAACTTTTTTCAAAATAAAAGCGGTGGACGGGTAGTCGTAAACACCCTGTATATACATATAGGTATATAGGGTGTACAAAAGTGTCGAAACCCCTTAATATCTCGGAAAATTTTGGAAAAAAATGTTTTATACAAAGTTAGTAGGATTTTATAAGGTGCATTACATATTACTATGACAATATTACTATGCAATATTACTATGACCTTGAATAGTGTTGTCAAGGTCATGTGAAGGTCATCTTAAATTTCTTAAATGAAACCCCCTATTTTTCATTACATCGTGTAGCTTATCTCAAATTTCCAGAATACTATGATTAAATGTTTTTTCGTTAGATGTTTTTTACAAGTTACAAGATTTAAAAGTGGCATTAGTAGTACCCAAGTGTACCGCGTGGAGTTGCATAGTCGAATCTACACCTTTTTTGAATATGCGTATGTGTGCGTCTGCGCGCGCGCGCGCGTGTGTGCGTGTATGTGTGTGCGTGTGCGTGTGCGTGTGTGTGCGTGTGCGTGTGTGTGCGTGCGTGTGTGTATGTATGTGTATGTGTGTGATCAGCAACTTCCCGTAATGCGCAACGTATGTTCAGGTAACATTAAGGCTGACGGTAACTGATTAAAAATGCATAAGTAACATTGATATAACGTAATACCGCGGAAGAAAGTCATGTAAATCTTTTCTTTATTTTTTTATTTGCAAGAAACGTCGATATTTTATGACGTTTATCATAAAATTTGTAGAAAGAATTCATTCCACCCAGTAGAGTGCGTCAAATTAAACAATTTAAAAAAAATGTATACGTAACTTTGATATGTCACAACTCCGCAAAAAAAATTATGCTAATCTACTTTTTTTTTAATTGCAGGGAAAAGTTTATACCTCACGGTAGTTGTCATGAAGTTTACGAAAAAAATTTATCCCACCCCATAGGATATGTCAAACTGTGCAATTTTTTTGGAGACTAACATATCTTTACTTTTGAAAAGACTGCGGGAAGGGGACAGAATAAATTCAAAATCCGACAAATGCTTCTTAAAGTACAGACTTCACCCTTTAAAATAAAAAAAGAATATTTCAAACACGATAATGTTTCGCGGTATTATGCTCATTTAATATTGTGCGAAATATTGACATAAATTTATTTATGCGATAATTTTGTTGACGAGCGTATTTCATGACTCACGCATGAATATGCGTAAAGGTCAATCTATCAGAAAAAGTAACGACCAACGTCACTTCATATAGTCATCCTCGCCGCCTTACGCCTAACAATTATTTTTGGCGATTCGCTATAATCATTTATTGAAACACAGTGACGATCGCAATTTATCGCCTCCGAGATTCATCACTCACCAAGATATTTAAATTAACAAGATAGAGGCCACGAGTGATCTCTCATTGAAAAAAAGTCGCTGGCAAGTTATGCAATAAGAAATTCGATTTCGAAGAAAGATGAAAAGAAAAACCAAAAGAGAAGAAAAGAAAAAAGTGAGAAATGAAAAACAAATGCACGCAATGGAATTACACAAGAGAAAAAAAGGAAAATTTATTGGCGAATGCAGATTACCGATATATCTAAAGGTACATAGAGGAAATCGCATGTAGGCATAATACTGTGAGAAAATTGGGACGATATAAATACATGCACAATTGGCCGCGAATCAATTCCTATCTTTTGGATGCGCGCTCGCGCTCGTACATATAAGCTTGACATTTCTTAGCATTTTACGAAAATCCTGAAATGGCTAAGTGCATTCTTTTGCAACTATCCGCGCCCTAACGAATATATCCAAAGGCATTCGGCGTTGTATGTGATATATCGATTAATTTTTGTCTCAAAGCCGCAGTACCCGGCAGAAAAATTTTAAAGGCCGTACGAAAAAAATAATTCGCTTTGATTTATGTAACGACGCGCTCGAAATGTGAAAAAACGCTCACGTGATCATTATGAATGAAATTGAGAATTCCTTGATTGCTAAGAAAAAGAAGAAAAAAGGAGTGGAAAAGAGAAAAAGAAAGAGGGAGAAAAAGAGCGAAATAGGGCAAGGGAAAGGGAGAAAGGGGTGAGAGAGAAAGAGAGGGAGAGAGAGGGGGGAAAAAGAGAGAGAGAGATCCGGTAAAAAAAAAACGCATCAATAGTAATAGCTCATAGGTGATATGGAAAGTTATTGTAAATAAGTTTACGTCGTACGTTACAGATCCTCGCAGAACTCATGGACCATGCGTGGGAAAAGACGTAAGAGGAATAGCGGCGCACGTAGGGCTGAAAATTCGACGAAATATGCAGATTTTGCCGAGCTCTGGGCTAGATTTATTTAATACAGGTCTCCCGTGGACGTGCAGAAACATCCAGTGTGGTCAAATCTTCACTACTGCTCATTAATTATGCTTATTATTGTTGGTATAATGATTTCTCCTCGTACAATTTTTTCGTATGTGTCAAATTTGGTACATCAAAAGTACTACATGGGCTGAAAAGTCTTTGGCCTGACATATAGATGGCGCCACAAACTAAAAATCCTTATATTTCCTATAGAGTACCAACCTTAACTTAGATGCTGTAAAAATTTCATGATATTTCGTTGACTCATGTACAAGTTATAGCTTTCGAAGTGACGTTACCTCTGAATTTATCTTTACTATGGAAAAAAATGAATTTCGTGTTTTGATTAAACATTGCTTCCTGATGGGAAAAAACACTGTTGAAGCAAAGGCATGGCTTGATAAATGTTACGGCACATCTGCCCCACCGAATTCAACCATCAAATATTGGTTTGCTGAGTTTCGTCATAACCGTACGAGCACAAATGATGCACCACGTTCAGGAAGGCCAAATGAGGCAGTTACTCCAGAAAACATCCAGAAAATCAGTGAAATCGTATTAAATGACCGCAAAATGAAATTGAGTGAGCTAGCTAACATCATAGGCATCTCAAAGGAACGCGTTGGTCATATCATTCATGAATATTTACACATGAAAAAGCTTTGCGCGCGTTGGGTGCCGCGTTTTTTGACAATTGAGCAAAAAGCGGAACGTGTTCGACTTTCAAAGCAAAATCTGGCCCTGTTTGACCGCAATAAGAAGGAGTTTTTGCGTCGATTTGTCACAATGGATGAAACATGGATCCATCACTACACACCGGAGTCCAATCGGCAGTCAGCGGAGTGGTTATTGCCTGGTGAAAGCCGTCCGAAGCGCCCGAAGACATAACAATCAGCCGGCAAGGTTTTGGCCAGTATTTTTTGGGATGCGCATAACATAATATTCATTGATTATCTTGAACATGGTAAAACTATCAATAAAGAATATTACTGTACATTACTGGATCGATTGGACGACGAGGTCAAGGTCAAACGGCCACATTTGGCAAAGAAAAAAATTTTGTTTCACCAAGACAATGCTCCAGCTCACTCGGCTCGCGATACGACCGATAAATTAAAGAAATTGCGCTATGAATTGGTCCCGCATCCCCCGTATTCTCCAGACCTGGCCCCCAGCGACTATTTCCTTTTTCCCCGACTGAAGCAGTGGCTCGCTGGTAAAAGATTTTACTCGAATGAGGAGGTCAAGTTGGAAACAAATGCCTATTTTGAGGGACTTGACACCGAGCACTATAAGACCGGCATCGAAATGTTAACGGACCGTTACACTAAGTGCATTACTCTAAATGGAGATTATGTCGAGGAATAAAACACTTTTTTCATTAAAAAAATCGTTTTTTCATTGTTAAGCCAAAGACTTTTCAGCCCATGTAGTACCCTGTCAGAAAAAATAAATTGGAATGTATATACTTACATTTGAGAGAAAATTCGAACAATTAAGTTTAAATATTCAATATATGAGTATTTTTTTCTGTAAAGGTAGACGATTGTAAGTAGCGATTACCGAAAGAAACGTAAGTACCAAAATTAGGACATGAACGATTCAAATATCTCTTGTCAAAGCAGAAAAACAATTTCATTGTGCGAGCGACGGCAATATTGAAGGAGAAAGAGAAAAAAAGAAGACTTCGATAACCTCCGATAACCTCCAACCGATGACTTTTATAACTGAAGGAAACTGAACCATTGTTCTTTATTTTTTTTCCCCCTTTATGGAAATTTCCTAAACATTCTCAAGTAAAGCATAGATTTCAATCAAATTACTGTGATTATATCTTTGTTCTGTTTTATTGTATCCGGTCCAATTTTCCAAAATCTAGATAATTAAAAGTGTAATATCCGATTCAAATATCCGATTTTAAGTGAGAAACCTGAAGTTTTCTTAATATTTTATTTCTTCATTTTACATTCAATATTATATTTTTCTGATGTATTATTCTATTGAATACAATAATCGGTATAAAAGTAAGATTCATTGTTTGATATCACAAAAGTATACTGACGATAATGAAAAAATGAGATTGAAAAAATGAGAATTTTTATACTATTTTTGCTTCGATCTTAAACAAAGAATCCTCATTTGGGATAAGAATAGAATTGTCAATTAGTATTGCAATCATATAATCAATTTTGGGATAAAAGAATCCTACAGAGAGAAAGGGTGAGGGAGAGAGAAAAAGAGATAGAGAGAGAGGGAGAGAGAGTGCGTGTGTGTGCGTGTGCGTGTGCGTGTGCGTGCGCGTGCGTGCGTGCGTGCGTACGTACGTGCGTACGTGCGCATGTATGTATGTGTGTGTGCTGCGTGTATGTGTGTTCCTATGTCTTTAGCCGAAATAGCTCTCGGTTAAATTTTTGAACACACTCATATACATACATACACATTCGGATGCGTATATTGTGACGTGGCAGCCGGGTGGGAGGCGCCCGTCACCAGAAAGCGAACATCAGGTCATAACACGCGAAGGGGAGGGGGAATTATCGCGCGATCGATGGGGAGTTCGTATCAACTCCCTCGACCTAGCCTATTTGGGTGACACCCATTAGTGATAAGTTCGCGCAGGTGAGGCGGTTCCGCGTCCCGCAATTTTTGTGCCCCTGGACCTCCCAAGCCGACCATCAGGACAGGAGGAAAGGAAAGAATTGGAGGGATCGAAGGGAACTTCGCTCGCCACCAGGCACGTTCCAACCAGGTGATCACTCTCAATTTTCGTTCTCGTAAGGAAAGTCATGCCGTCTCGGAATAGGCTACCGGCTGCTGTGTTTGTTTATAGGCAAGCCTGCACGACGCTGCGACAGGTGAGGAAAAGAGCGAGACAGGACACCGCCGAACACGAACGCGACGCGTGGCCCCGTACCTCGAAAGACAGCAATAGGGCATCACTGGATGAAAGAAGCCAGAGACGAGGAAAGAGTGAGAGCGAAGGCAGTCGTAGAATAACAATAGAAAAAAAAACAACGTGAGCCTTAAGCACGAAGAACGGAGTTTGTAAAAACCTCCGAGTGGAGGATAGGACGATTGTAAAAACGTGCGAAAACTTGAAAGGAGCCTGACCAACCGCACGTTTGATTATATCTAAAGTTACTCCCTTCTGCGCCGCCAACGAGGTGAATGCATGACGGGTACTATGCGGTGTAAACCTATCAGTTTGGACGCCGCATTCTCTAAGGCCCGCTCGTAGCCAGCGACTGATCGTTTGGGTGCCAACGACACGATGCAGGCGTACATAAGAAATAAAAAAGGAATCGCCCGAGGAAACACGCAGGTCCTGAGTAATTTGTAAATAATGCTTGACTAAGAAGTAAATACACAAACTCGCGTTATCCGGGAACGGAGAAAAAGAAAAGAAAGGCTGAGAACGTCTGGGCGCAGAAGTCTTTAGATGATCCGGGACTTTTATAATAAGCTTTTCTGACAGGATTATCTGCGAAAGGCGGAATGAGGCGAGCGTTTGCGCACGCTGACCTGTGCCAAGCGCTAGGAACAAGGTCAACTTCCTGGATATGAGCGACAAGGGGAGCGAGTCGTATACGGAAATATAGTAGCGAGGTGAGCAATGACCGGTGCTGGAGCCCAGATAAAATCATAGCGGGGACGGGGAGGCTTACGCACCCCTGCCCCTTTACAAAAACGTTTAACGAGAGCATGGTTACCAATTTCGCTATGTGTGATAAGAGAGACGGCACTACGGGCCGTATTGAGTGTCGAACTAAACAAAAAAGGAAATTGTACATAAGAACAATATAAAAGTATTTATTACATGTCTTTACATACGAAAAAAAAGACGAACCAGTCGTCGGCGGGACTCGAACGCCGTCGTCGGCGCAAAAGTGTTCGCGGCGCGGGAGCCTCTGTCTGCTCAGCCACGCCGCTTCGTGAAAGAGTGTCGTAACTTGCGCCCTATGTGTAGCACGGCTCCACGAGCCAAACTTTAACTGCAAATTACTCGTAAACAAAGACGCATTCACGCATATTATGTTAGGGCGTTTATACACGGCATCATAGCTATCGAGTGTGCTATGACTCGTGTTGAAATCGATGAAACAGGTTGCGTCATCTCCTTGTAAGTTCGACGACAGTCAATGCAACTTGCGTTTTTAAGTCTGCGTTGAAGACGAGGAGAGAAACAGCGTTAGACATGAGAATAAATGAATATCATTTCTGTCTCATGTCGACGGAAAAATTATATGCACCCGCTGTCAAAAAGTCTAAAAGCTTTTTACAATTACATGCCGATGCGACAGTAAGTCCCTCCTCGTCTGACACGCAGACTTAGAAACTCTCTCCCTCTCTCTCTCTCACACACACACACACAGGGTTGAAAGAATTCGGAGGATTATGATCTTTACCTGTCACATTTTTCTAAACTTGTTGTACCCATTAATGTTACTCATCTATTATCTATTATTGTTAATATTTAACGTTCTACCTATTATTGTTAATATGTATTGTTATTATTGGCATTTGGTAGAGATCTAATAGCATTCAGAAGTAACATCAAATGTGGATATTTGGCAATATTATCGAATTCATGTTTTAAAATTTCTTTCCACATACAGTCAAACTTTAGTTTAGATAGATGTAATCTTTTGTCAATCGTAAAATCTTGATATACTGCAATCCAGTCTTCCTTCAAACCATTTTCATCGAAACCAGTGAAAGTTTTCGCGATGAAAGGAACGTCAAGGAATGATTTTTCTCTGTTATTATCAAGTAAAGCTATACGAGGTAGAAAAGTTTATAATTTATATAAAAATTTATTATGAATAGGTAATCTTTTCTTAATTTCTTCGGCAGCAGTGATATAAAAATTCAAACAGTTTTGTCGAATATTCGCGATAACATCTGCATGTCCTTCTTTGTATAGCCCGAGAAGATATTCCTTGCATTCTGATCCTAAATCAATATCGTCAATAGGTTTGTGATTGTCTTGTTCAGAAAATATAATATCAGTAAGTAAATTTTGCAAAAGTTGAGGTTTTAAGAAGTTTTTACAAATTTGCATTAAGAAATTAACAGATTTTGAGTATAGCAAGTATATCCTCGTTTCTTCAGCTTCAGAAAAACGCATTAAATGCATTAAAGGAATTTAAAACGTATTTCAAAAATAAAAAGTATGCTTTAATCGAACTGTTGTATTGAAGTTAACAAATACTCTCCAGATTGCGTTTTTTCATTAACAACTATTTCAGTAAGAAAGTGTTTTAAAGTGTCCCACGATTCAAGTATTCTATCGATACATGAATAATGTATTAGGTGCGCAACTAAGTTCTCGCTGTTTTTTTGATAAAAATGCAACTTTATTGTGAAAAAATAGTTACAAATGAATCATTCAAAATATTGCCCATCGCTAGCGACAACTTTTTCCCATCTTTCTGGCAGAGCTCGAATACCGTCACGGTAGAAGTGTTCGTCTTTTGAGGCTACCCACGAATCAAGCCATTTTGAGATGTCTTCATATGAGCGGAACTGCTGATTAGCCAGACCATGTGCCATCGAACGGAACAAGTAATAATCGGACGGCGCAATATCTGGGGAATATGGCGGGTGGGGTAGGACTTCCCATTTGAGCGTTTCTAAGTAGGTTTTAACGGGTTTGGCAACGTGAGGCCGAGCGTTGTCATGCTGTAGAATCACTTTTTCGTGCCTCTGCTCGTATTGTGGCCGCTTTTCGCGCAGTGCTCGGCTCAATCGCATCAATTGAGTTCGATACCGTTCCCCAGTGATGGTTTCGTTCGGTTTCAACAGCTCATAATAAATAACACCGCCCTGGTCCCACCAAATACACAGCAAAACCTTCGCAGCGTGAATATTCGGCCGAGCCGACGACGTAGAAGCATGACCGGGCAGTCCCCATGATTTTGTTCTCTTTGGGTTGCTGTAATGAATCCATTTTTCATCACCCGTAACGATGCGATGAAGAAAACCCTTCCTTTTTTGCCGCTGGAGCAGTTGTTCACAGGCGAAAAAACGACGCTCAACGTCTCTTGGCTTCAAATCATAAGGAACCCAAGTTCCTTGTTTTTGAATCATTCCCAACGCATGCAATCGCTTGGAAATGGCTTGGCGGGTAACTCCTAATGCTGAAGCAAGCTCTTTTTGCGTTTGGCACGGATCCTCATCAAGCAATGCCTCCAATTCAGCGTCTGCGAAGGTTTTTGGCCTTCCCTCACGCGAACAGTCGTCAACATCGAAATCACTGTCTTTGAAGCGACGGAACCAATCACGGCACGTTGTTTCACTTAGAGCAGCATCTCCATAAACTTTTTGGAGTTCTCGATGCGCTTCAGCCGCCGTTTTCTTCGAATGAAAGAAGAAAAGCAACACTTCCCGCAAATGACGATTATTTGGCACAAAATCAGACATTTTCACACAACCAAAAGTATATGACGCAAAAACAAAATCACTAATGTGTCAAAGCGGTTTGTTTACCATATGTCTAAGCTTGGTTCATGACGTTTCGGTTATGTCACAATCGACCAGCACTTACTACTGGAGCCATCTCTTGAAAAACAGCGGGAACTTAGTTGCGCACCTAATACATAAATATGTTTTTTCACTATACTACATATGTATGAAGTACAAAAATTCCAATTTTGATTTGCTATCCCGGAAATTGCTCATTACCGAACTTCAGGCCTGTTAATATTTTTTATCTATACATCAAGAATTACCATATAATAAATCTTCAAAAAATTTACCAAAAACCATTTATCATAAGGATTCTGCAGGATCCTTTGATTTCTAATCAGAATCTGTCCTGTATCTTGAAAAATTCTAGGAAATTTCTATAAGATATCAAAATATTATTTTCCTGTAATCTATTATTCTGTTGAATATAAAAACTAATATAATACTAATAAATATAATAAAATAATAGTTGATACAAAAACAATAATTTCCTGTTTAATATAAAATATACAGTTTAATATAAGTTTAAAATACACAGTCTGTCCCAGATCCAATGAGACTGGTCTAAAAAAAAATACAAAGCGTTTATTATTTTGATTTTTTATTCTTGTTTATTCAAAATAGTCTCCTTCTGAGTCAATACAGCGCTGGAAACGTTCAACAAATTTTTCGAAACATTTTTTACTCATCGGCTGGAATGGCCTTTAGTATGGCGGTCGAAGTCTTTTGGATGATGGGGATTCCCGAAGGAATCCGGCAAGCATGTCAGCCATTGTAACTGGTGATGAAACGTGGTGTTTTCAATACGAGCCAAAAACAAAACGTCAGTGCGGCATGGAAGTCACCAGAAGAGCCAAAAGAGAAAAAATTACGCTTTCAGAAGAGCAAAATCAAGACAATGCTGATCGTTTTCTTCGATTCAAAGGGAATTGTTTACAGTGAATTCGTCCCAGAAGGTCAGACGGTGAACGCAGAATATTATCTGGGAGTTCTACAACGATTGTGGGCCAGAATTCGACGAGTTCGATCGGAATATCGAGAGCCAGGCAGTTGGTTTTTATTGCACGATAATGCACCATCGCACAAAGCCATCATGGTACGTGAATTCTTGACCAAAAAAGGCATCATTGTTATCGATCATCCACCGTATTCACCTGATTTGGCTCCGTGCGACTTCTGGCTATTTCCCAAACTGAAATTGGCGATGAAAGGAAATCGCTTCGATACCATCCCGGTCATCCAAAAGACTTCGACCGCCATACTAAAGGCAATTCCAGCCGATGAGTATAAAAAATATTTCGAAAAATTTGTTGAACGTTTCCAGCGCTGTATTGACTCAGAAGGAGACTATTTTGAATAAACAAGAATAAAAAATCAAAATAATAAACGCTTTGTATTTTTTTTAGGTCAGTCTCATTGGATCTGGGACAGACTGTGTATACATAAAATATACAGTTATTCCTGTTTAATATCTTAAAATATACACCGAAAAGTGACCAAACTTCTGTATCGTATTCTACTCTTCCTAAAAATGAAAAAAGGTCAGATAAATATAGGTCCGGATACTTTTCCTCTTCGAAATATAAACACTTTTTCATTTAAGATTGAGTATTTTAGAAATGTTTTTTAGAAATGCTTAGTTAACATGGACGCTGTTAATCAGTCTCGACACCAACACCAGCATTCATGCAACATATGGACTAGAATTATTGGAGACTTGCTTATTGCACCAGTTTTTCTCCTATTTACATTCAACAGTAGAAATTATACACAATTTTTGTGTAGAATTGTGTAGAAACTGAACTTTCTACACCATTACGAGATATACCATTGACAATACACACTTGAGTGTGGTTTATGCATAATGGAATTCCGGCCCATTTTAGTCGAATTGCTAAAGGATATCTTAATAATAATTACACCAATAAGTATATTAGCAAAAAAAAAATAATTGCCTAGCCTGCGCACTTTACTAATTTAACTTCTTTAGATTTTTATTTGTGGGGACATCTTAAAAGTTTAGTCTATAACAATAATACCATTGATAGTCTGGAACAGAGCCGGTTTTACCATTAGGCGACCATAGGCGACCGCCTAGGGGCGCCAGAATAATGGGGCGCTTTTTCATCAGACGAAACTGCTATTCGTTCGTCGGACTTCTGTTCCTCAGCCGCTCAGGCGTGAAAGAAACCGAAAATTTCTAATTCGCTTATTTACCGGTCGATTTTCGTGTTTTCTTTACTTTGGAATAGGACTGTACTAAATGCGCGTGCCGTCCGCTGCGACGCTACCGTCGTCGTCCGGCTACGAGCGTGAAGCCCCTTGCACAATGCCAGGCAACAGGCAATAAGAATTAAAATAGACCAATCACAATAGATTATTCTTGTAATAGTCGATTGTGATTGGTCTATTTTTATTCTTATTGCTTGTTGCCTGGCATTGTGCAAGGAGTCTGAGGCTTAACTAACCTAGAAACCTAGAAACGAGCTGTACTATATCTATTCTCTTTTCCACGATTTTTTTATATATATCAGTCTCATATTATTGTGTCTTGTGCGTTGTCTTGTGTTGATATCAAACGAATCGGTAAGTACCTATAAAAGTTCAAGTTCAATACTGATCATAGACATAGTATATCTAGACTGTGTGTTCGAGGAGTGGGGGGGGTATAACTCAAGTGGAAAAGGATATACTCTGCTTTTACTGTTCGTTCTCTCTCGCACAGTCCCGATGGAAGAGGTATAGGGGAGACAGTTGCTGTACAGTACTGTACAGCTACATTAGTATAGTAAATGCAACTATAACTAATAGACTTTACATTGCGATGACAGGTTTCCTAACCTATCATACCTATTGTCTTTAACAATTTATTTCTCGCAAAGTAAAGTCGAGCGACAATTTTAACTTTCAGATTCGGCTTCTACACATTAAAATACACAAGATAGGTGAGTTTGAGCGAAATCCAAGGTGTTATCAGACTTCTAAACAATTACCAAAAACAGTTACCATCTGTTACATAAAATATTTCGAAATATTGATAGCACTGATATGATTTACACGCTGCAACTCAGACTTTTGCTGTGTAGAGCAGTGTAATATAGAGCAGTGTGTCATTGTTGGAACATTCTGTACACATTAGACACAGTGTTACACTGTGTCCTCTGTGATCCTTGCTGGAAAACAGCCATTATCATTAATATTTAAATTAAACAGTTCAAGTTTTTGACTGTGCAGGTAGCGGATTTTCCCTTGCGTCCCATTTGAAGTTACTAGGTGTACAACTTTGCTTCCGCTGTTCTCCTATAGATGGCTTTAGCGGTAAGTAGTGGTCGAAATAAATAGATCATAGACGTCATGCAATAAACTTGGGCATCTGTCAACATAACCCCATAGAAACATTAATTGATTTGTGTCTGCATCATAAAGTTATTCTCGATTGAAAATGCCAGTATACGAGCCAAATTCTCGTCATTTGCGGGAGGTTTTAATTTTCCGCAATATGAAGAAATCTACAGCCGAGGCTCATCGAATGCTCTCAAATACTTATGGTGAGGCCGCTATTAGTAAAAGAACGTGTCGTTAGTGGTTTCAACGCTTCAAGAACGGTGATTTTCACGTCGAAGACCGGCATAGCGGTGGAAGAGAGAAGGTTTTCGAAGATGCAGAATTGGAGGCATTACTTAATGAAGACTCGTGTCAAAGTCAAGAAGAATTGGCACGATCATTGGGAGTGATTCAACAAGCAATTTCAAAACGCCTCAAAGCTATAGGAATGATTCAGAAGCAAGGAAATTGGGTGCCATACGAGTTGAAACCGAGAGATGTTGAACGGCGTTTCTTTGCTTGTGAACAGTTGCTTGAAAGGCAAAGACGGAAGGGATTTCTGCATCACATTGTGACTGGGGACGAAAAATGGGTTCATTACGATAACCCCAAGCGCAGAAAATTATGGGCATATCCCGGCCATGCTTCCACATCGACGGCCAAACCGAATATTCACGGCTCCAAGGTCATGCTCTGTATTTGGTGGGACCAGCTCGGCGTAGTGTATTATGAGCTGTTAAAATCGACTGAAACAATCACAGGCGATCGTTATCGAATGAAATTAATGCGTTTGAGCCGAGCATTGAAAGACAAACGGCCGCAATATAACGAGAGACACGATAAAGTGATTTTGCAGCATGACAATGCTCGATCCCATGTTGCGAAAGTGGTCAAGATATACTTGGAAACGTTGAAATGGGAAGTCATACCCCAACCGCCGTATTCTCCAGACGTTGCTCCTTCTGGCTATCACTTGTTTCGATCAATGGCACACAGCCTGGTTGACCAGCACTTCCGGTCTTATGAAGAAGTAAGAAATTGGATCGATTGTGGATCGCTTCAGAAGATGACCAGTTTTTCAACGCGGGATTCGTACGCTGCCCGAAAGATGGGAGAAAGTAGTGGCCAGCGATGGACAATACTTTTAATCATAAATGTATAACCAGTTTTTACAATAAAGCCTCGAATTTCGGGAAAAAACGGCGGAAGCAAAGTGGTGCACTTAATATATTGCTTATATGGTAATTGCGTGCAGCATGCGGTGTAAAACTTTTAAATTACTTAAAAATTGTCAAATTAACTTTTATCTGTCAAAATTTGTAAAAATCTTCTACAATATTGATTAACATATTTTTAGTCTACTACATATCTTAATTATTATTACATTAATATAAACTTAACTTAAATATTTTAATATATTAGGTGTACAAATGAATAATCCAAATTATTTTAAGCAGTTATGAAATCAATTTTAAATTGAATAGATTTTCCCGCTCTTCTGTGATTATGCAATGTTGACATATATCTATTAAAAAGAACATATAGTTTGGCGAAAGGCCCAACATAACCTTCAAAAGTATTCAGTTCAGTACAGTCGAAAATGGTAACAGATAAGGTGCATATCCGACACTGCATTCTTTACGAATTCCAACAAGGAAAAAATGCTGCAAGAGCGTGCGAATCGATTTGTTCCTTTCTCGGTGAAGGTGTTGCATCGTACGATGTGTGCGCATTTTGGTTTAAGCGGTTCAAAAGCGGTAATTTCAGTCTAAACGACAAACAACGCCCTGGAGGCCCTCCGAGGTGCAATAATGATGATTTGGAACAACTGCTCGCTGAGAATTCGGCACAAACACAAAAAGAGCTTGCAGAACAGTTAGGAGTAACGCAGCAAACGATTCCCAAACGCCTACATGAGATGGGAGAGATCCAGAAAGAAGGAAAAAGGGTGCCTAACTGCATGAACTCACTGAAACCAACAAAAATCAATGAGTGGCAGCGTGTCTTTCTCTTCTCATTAGGCAGCGTCGAAAGTCTTTCTTGTGGAAAATCGTTACGGGCGATGAGAAATGGATACTTTATGACAATCCGAAACGCAGAAAGTCATGGGTAAATCCCGCCAAATCATCAAAATCGGTCGCAAAACCCAATCGCTTCGGAAATAAGGTTCTTCTCTGCATTTGATGGGATATCAAGGGCATGATTTACTATGAGTTGTTGCAACCGGGTGAAACCCGGTTCCAATAACTCCAACAACTAGGTAGTTACTGCGGACTGCTACTAACATCAATTAATCTGCTTGAGTCAATAATTGGAACGAAAACGCCCGTATACTGGCAAAGGAGAACGTCCAGTGAAATTGTTGCATGACAACGCCAGGCCACACATTGCTTCCAGTACAAAAGACACCATAATGAGTCTTGGCTGGGGTGTCTTGCAGCACCGGACGTATTTATCAGACATTACTCCATCCGATTATCACTTGTTCCGATCGATGCAACACGCCTTGTCCGATATGCACTTCCAATCAGTGGATGAGATCCGAAAACGGCTTGACGACTTTATCGTGTCCAAAGACATAACATTTTTCCGAGATGGAATTCATCAGCTGCCTGAAAGATGTCTTAAAGCTTATAGAAGATATAAAGTTATAGAAAGCAACGGCGAATACTTTGATTAAACAATTTATTTTACTTTCTTTTGAAATAAACCTTGAATGTAGCTGAAAAAATTGGATTATTCATTTGTACACCTAATAAAAATAATTATAAGAACAAAATAATACATACCGAGTCGCAGCTAGCTGATAGTGTAATCGATAATCAGTTATATAAAATAATCTTTTTTCGTATCCCGCATCTGTTTAATGTTTTTTAATTTTTGTTAATTCTCTATTATTTTACAATATTATATCTCAAAAATATTTTTTACAGACTTTCAAAATGAACAAAAAACCATCTGATTACTAATATAGAAAACGAAAAGCTGAAAAAAAACAATGTTTTGAAAAAACAAGAAGGTGCTTTCTTAAAATACTTATGTCAAAAAGAAAATGTTGAAACTCTTAATATCTGAAGAGACAGTGACCGAAACAACAACTGAAGAGGTGAAATCTTCATCAACTCTTCTGAATATTGTCGAAGTCGATTCCAAAGCTGAATGTTCGGCAAGTGGTACTATTGGTACTGAAGAAATCAGTTTTCAAAATTTAAGTTATGATGGTCCAGCAACATGGAGTAAATTAAAGATTTTAAATATTGATAAATTATGTCAACTATTAGTTGAACATGGACCAAAACAAATTTATAATTTCGACTTTCCAAAAGATAACAACAGTCGAAAATTTTCAACAATATACTATACTCGACAGTTATTTAACGGTGAGACAATACAACGTTCATGGTTAATGTATTCGAAATCCACAAATTCTGCGTTTTGCTTTGGTTGCTTGTTATTTGATCATTGGAATATCAACATTGCTGATTCTAGCTTAAAAGACTCGACAAATATTTCGTCAATTATAAATGCTTATAAGAAAACCCAAAGGTATGTCAAAAATTATCATAAATGTAAAGAACTGGAGATATGAATTAAGAAACATACAACCATTGATGAACAGAACTTATAAATTATTAAAAAAGAAGAAAAACATTGGTTGCAAGTTCTAGAACGACTGTTTATATTAGTTCAAATATTGATTGTACAGAATTTACCTTTTCGAGGAACAAATGAAACATTATTTGCTTATGGAAATGGAAATTTTTTAGAATTCGTTAAATTCTTAGCGAAATTTGACTTGATTATGAATGAACATTTGAGAAAAATAAAAGATAAAACATATGTGCATTATCTCAGAAAAGATGCGCAAAATGAAATAATAAAGATTATTTCTGATGCTGTAAAAAAAAAAATTTTGGATTTTATTTCTGTCGTCAAATACTTTTCTATTATTACAGACTGTACTTCCGATATTGCTCACGCGGAGCAAATGAGTATAGTAATACGTTTTGTGGACACCACTAACAATAAAGTTTTCATAAATAAATATTTTGTGGGATTTTTAGACATACAAAGTACTACTGGAGAAAGTATAGCAAATAAAATAATACGTCTTTTAGAAAATTTATCTTTACTAATCCAGAATCTACGAGGTCAAGGATACGACAACGCCAGCAATATGAAAGGAAATATAGAAGGTTTGCAACGACGAATTTTAAATATAAATCCAAGAGCAACATATGTACTTTGCAGTTCACATTCACTGAATTTAGTAGTGAATTGTACTGCTAATAGTTTAGATGCCACTATATTTTTCGATACAATACATCGTTTGTATGTATATTTTTCCGGCTATACTCATCGATGGGAATACTTAAAAAAGCACATAACTAATTTTACTTTTAAATCAGTCTGTGACACATGATGAGAAAGTCAAATTGAGTCATTGAGACCTTTAAGATATAATTTGTTCGGTGTTTGTGATGCATTGGAAGAGATATCTCAAGATGATCATTTGTCGAGGTTAAATGGTAATACTATGAAAGTAGAAGCAAATGAACTTCTTAAAAATATTACGAAATTTAAATTTATTGCATCTTTAATTATGTGTATATATTAGGTTATTAAACATGAAATGTCCGATTTCTTTAAGTATTTTAAGTACTTTAAGTTTGACGTCGATGATTTGAGAAGTTTCGTTCTGGCGATTTTAATTTTGAAAATGAGTCACGTTGGCGATCCGAAACCAAGGTGGATAATGATAAATTGAAAGCTGTAGTGGGAGCGGATATATCTCAAAATACGCGTGAATTAGCAGTAAGATTTAACATTATTATTCCAACAACACTTGAAACGAATCACCAAGACAAAGAAGCTGAATGGTTCCGCATGAATTAAACGAGCATCAGAAGAGAAATCGTCTCGAAGCTTGTCTTTGTTTACTATCATGGCATAAAGGCGAACCATTTTTACATCATGTTATTACATGTAATGAAAAATGAATTCTTTTCGACAATCGCCAGCGAATCGACACAATGGTTGGATATAGATGAAGTGCTGAAACACAGATCGAAACCGAATATTCACAAAAGAAAGCTAATGATATCTGTTTGACGGTCCAGCGCTGGTATTGTCCACTACAGCTTCATGAAACCTGGTCAATCGAATACATCGGATGTCTACTATAACCAATTGGACGAAATGATGAGGATGCTTGCAATTAAGCAACCGAGAATAGTCAATAAAGACAGGCCAATCCTCTTGTAAGACAACGCTCGACCACATATCGCACAAACAACCTTGCTCAAACTATAACAGCTGGACTTGGAAACTCTCTATCACCCACCATATTCACCAGACTTTGCACCAACTGACTACCACTTCTTCCAGGTACTGGATTACTTCTTGCAAGGAAAAATATTCAATTTTCAACAAGATGTGGACAACGCTTTCCGCGATTTTATCGTCACTCGCTCTTCAGGCTTTTTTTCTGCTGGCATGAATAAGCCGTTATGATGGCAGAACTGTATCAATAGTTTAGGCGTATACTTTGATTAATTTTACTATTTCTAGTTTGAGATATATTAATAAATCAATACTAATAAATCAAACTTTTGATTCGAAATCGGACGTTTCATATTTAAAGACCTAATACTTTTTGAAATAAATGTGATAAGTAAACAACTTCTGAATAAAAGCACTGATATAAGTAGTGCCATGAATTGTATAAATGACACAAGAAAATTCTTAATTAGGATTCGAAATGATGATGAGTTTGAAAAATTGTTGGATGAAGCGACAAAAGTTGCTGAGATTTTAGATGTACCGTCTAATTTTGAAGAAGAACAAGAAACAGTTCGACTCAAAAAAAAGAAAAAGCAATTTATGTACGAGCAAGAGGATCAACCTATTAGCGATTTTAAACAAAAATTTAAGTTTAATTTTTATTTTTCAATCATTGACATCGCTATTGCAGCTGTGGGTGATAAATTTAAAGACATGTCTGTATTAAATGAAAATTTTGGTATTCTTATAAATATATACGAACTGCGAAAAACTGTTTTGTGAAGAGCTTCAAAAATGTTTAATTTTAGAAAGGTACCTTATGCACAATAATCCTCAAGATATCGATGGAATAGATTTAAGTAACGAATTGCAAGTAATAGTAAGACGAATTTCTGAAAACATTTCAGCAATTGATGTCCTCTCATATATATGTCAACATAAATTAGAAAAAAGTGTTCCAAATTTATATATCGCGTAGCACATATTCGCACCATTGCCAGTATCAGTAAGTAGTTCAGAAAAGAATTTTTCAAAATTGAAATTGGTAAAAGCATAAACTCGATTGACCAAAATTGGCTCAAGAAACTGACTGGTCTGGCAATAATATCAATTGAACACGAAATTGCAGCTAATCTTGACGTCGATACATTAATTCAAACATTCGCAAGAGCAAAAGCATGAAAAATTAATTTCTCATAATAAATATTAAATTGCAATATGTATTTAAGTTTAACTATGTAAATGTAATAATATTAATAATAATATTAAGTATGTTAATTAATTATTGATGTTTAAAATAATTAATTTGAGTTAATGAAAATTATTGAAAATTTTTTCCTTTTTTGAGGAATTTAAATACTGTTTTGTTAATTTAAAAAAATCAAATTTTATTTTATCAAATTTGTTTATATTTGGCTATGTTATGTTTAGCTATGCATGTAAATATTAGGTATACAAATGAATAATCCAATATTTTCAGCTACATTCAAGGTTTATTTTAAAAGAAAGTAAATTAAATTGTTCAATCAAAGTATTCGCCGTTGCTTTCTATAACTTTAAGCCATCTATCAGGCAGCTGATAAATTCCATCTCGGAAGAATGTTACGTTTTTGAACACGACAAAGTCGTCAAGCCATTTTCGGATCTCATCCACTGATTGGAAGTGCATATTGGACCAGGCGTGTTGCATCGACCGAAACAAGTGATAATCGGATGGAGCAATATCTTGTGAATACGCCGGATGCTGCAAGACATCCCAGCCAAGACTCATTGTCTTTTATATTGGAAGCGAAGTGTGGCCTGGCCTTGTCATGCAACAATTTCACTGGACGTTCTCCCAGTTTGCCAGTATACGGGCGTTTTCGTTCCAATTTTTGACCCAAGCAGATTAATTGACGTTGGTAGCAGTCCGCAGTAACTGTTTCACCCGGTTTCAACAACTCATAGTAAATCATGCCCTTGATATCCCACCAAATGCAGAGAAGAACCTTTTTTCCGAAGCGATTGGATTTTGCGACCGATTTTGATGATACGCCAGGATTTACCCATGACTTTCTGCGTTTCGGATTGTCATAAAGTATCCATTTCTCATCGCCCGTAACGATTTTCCACAAGAAAGACTTTCGACGCTGCTTATTGAGAAGAGAAAGACACGCTGCAACTCATTGATTTTTGTTGGTTTCAGTGAGTTCATGCGGTTAGGCACCCATTTTCCTTCTTTCTGGATCTCTCCCATCTCATGTAGGCGTTTGGAAATCGTTTGCTGCGTTACTCCTAACTGTTCTGCAAGCTCTTTTTGTGTTTGTGCCGAATTCTCAGCGAGCAGTTGTTCCAAATCATCATTATTGCACCTCAGAGGGCCTCCAGGGCGTTGTTTGTCGTTTAGACTGAAATTACCGCTTTTAAACCGCTTAAACCAAAATGCGCACACATCGTACGATGCAACACCTTCGCCGAGAAAGGAACAAATCGATTCGCACGCTCTTGCAGCATTTTTTCCTTGTTGGAATTCGTAAAGAATGCAGTGTCGGATATGCACCTTATCTGTTACCATTTTCGACTGTACTGAACTGAATACTTTTGAAGGTTATGTTGGGCCTTTCACCAAACTATATGTTCTTTTTAATAGATATATGTCAATATTGCATAATCATAGAAGAGCGGGAAAATCTATTCAATTGAAATTGATTTCGTAACTGCTTAAAATAATTTGGATTATGCCCCTTACTGTCTCGTCCGGATGGAGAACTATGTAGTCGTGCCCCTGCACGCGCCTTGGCAACAGAATTCAAAAAACCCCCACTCAGAAGGAAACGCCGCTCTGCGCCGTGGTGCTCCTGACCGTGGCGCCCCGTGCTTCCGTGCGCTGCGCGTGCCGTCGATCTTCATTGTGTTCTGCTCGTTAGCCTTGGTAACACGTGCGCGGGTTAACTTTAGCAGTTTTCTTTAGTAATCTGTATTATTCTCCTTTCAGCCATGCCTAAGCATAAAAAATCTAAAAGGGATTCCTCCTTGAGACGCTCGAGGGAAGAAAGGCTCACACATAGGCACCGTCCAAATATTATTCTTGGGACAGGCGATTGCGGGACCGTTCACGAAGCAGATCGAGAAGTGCACGTCACTCGCGTATCAATCGAACGCCTGAAAGACGGTTTTCTCAAAGTTCTCTCGTGGAAATTCTCGACCAAATGTGTGAGTTCATCACTTCCAGAGAGGTCGGACATAACCTCCATTCTAACGAGCACTCTCAGGAGGTTAAGTCGTCCTTCACGCCACAGGGCCCAGACCAGATTATAGAAGAGCAGCCGGTCGCACAAGCGTATCGAGACGCTATACCAGGTATGTTCTCTTGTCAACCCAGCATTGTTTAATAAATCCTAGCAAAGACAGGACATAACCGATTGTCTCTTCTATCTGTTCTACTCAGCCGGTTTTTTCGCAAGTCGATAACATAGAGCCTCAGGCTCCCGGCACAGTGGATTTTGCCCCCAGGGAGATTCCGGCACCACTCCCTTCGCTCATGCCACAGGGCCCAATCCAAATTGTAGAAGAGCAGCCAGTCGCACAAGCGTACCGGGGCGCTATACCAGGTATGTCCTCTTGTCGACCCAGCATTGTTTAATAAATCCTGGCAAAGAGAAAACATAACCAATTGTCTCTTCTATCTGTTCTACTTAGCTACGCCGGTTTTTTCGCAAGTCGACAACATAGAGCCTCTGGCTCCCGGCTCAGTGCACTTTGCTGACCCTCTTGTCACTATCCTTCCGGATTCGGAAGATCCGCTGGTGTTTCAACGTCTCAGGCTTTGGCCAGAGAATTGTTTGGCAGATCAAAGGTTCCCCCAACAATATCATTTTGGGATCCCATCATTATGGAATCAATTAAAGCAGAATTTCGAACAGGTTTAAATGAGGAAACCCGTAATTGTTTTCTGGCCAAATACGAAGTCAAAGACGATCTTGCAGTATTAGCCCCACCGAAACTCAATAAGGAGATCGTAGCGGCCTTAAATCCTTCTACCCTCAAGAAGGAATATCACTCACTCTTACAAGCACAAGTAGGTGCCTGCCTCAGTGTCTTGTGTTCAGGCATGTCGTTTCTGTTGAAACCGCAGTCTTTACAGAAACTCAACGATGAGACAAAATCTGCCCTAACAAACCTGTCAGAGTGCATATACTTACTCTCGGAGCACTATTATCGTCTCTCTTTGACAAGAAAAGCCTTTGTTAAACTTTTGCTGAATATTATCGGCAAGGATGCTGCAAATATGACGCCTTTGGATGAATTCCTTTTCGGCCACAACTTTGCCGAAACATTAAAAGCAGCTCAAGCCTATGAAAGGACGAGTTGCGAAGTTGCCAAATTGGCACCTCTTACAGGAGGGAAGACACTGCAACCCGGTCGCCAGCAGGCGCCTCGTCGTCTGAAAACAGACATCCAGACCACAACTTCTGGGAAAACTATAAATCTCAAAGACGCCTATCTGCTGGTCCCAATTTTCGAGCAGCATAGATAATCCCTTAGATTTCAATGGCGCAATTTAACTTATCAGTTTACCGCGTTGCCTTTTGAACTGTTCACGGCCCCGTACAAAAATCCTTCGACCGGTCTTTATTTTCCTTCGGGAGCAAGGTCATCAATCGGTTGTTTACTTGGACGATTTTCTTCTTCTAGCTTCGACCGCCGAAGAGTGTCCAGCAAATGTAAATGGCTCCCTTAATCTGCTTCGATCTTTGGGTTTTGTAATTAACTATCAGAAATCTCAATTAAAACAAACCAATAGTTGTACTTATTTAGGCTTCGTTTTCAACTCAAACACACAATCTATATCAATCCCGCCTAACCATCGGGAAAAATTGTTACGCTTAACAACAAGCATAACACCTCAAAACGCTATATTCGAGAGTTCGCTAGTTTTATCGGATCGATTGTCTCAATATGCCCAGCAGTCCAATACGGGTTGCTTTATACTAAAAGATTTGAGAAAGCAAAATATTTAGCCCTTCTTCACTCAGAGGGAGACTACTCAGCTTCAATGAACATCCCTTCGGATCTAAGTGACGACCTCAGATGGTGGATTAATATATCAGGTGTAATAAAAAGAAATCCATTATTTTTCCAATAGATGGCTTTAGTTATCTGTATCTCGCGTTGTATAAATCGGATCGGGTTCCATTAGATGGCGTTAGAAAGATGAGATTTCGTACTAAAAAAACTTTTCTGACAGTTTTGTGATTAGTTGACTCAGTTTTGTTTGAGCGCGCGTCAAAGATGGACACTAGCAAAGAGAAAATACGCTATATTTTACAGTTTTTCTTCGATAAAGGCGAAAACGCAAGCCAGGCGGCTGAAAATGTGAATAGTGTTTATGGTCCTGATACTGTAATAGCTAATCACGCGCAATTTTGGTTTCGTCGATTCCGTTCCGGTAATTTCGATATCAAAGATGCACCACGCACTGGAAGGCCAATTGTCAAAAATATTGATAAAATCATGGACATTGTCGAGTCCGACCATCATGTAAGCACTGTTTCGATTGCCCAAGAGCTAAAGATTGCACAAAAAACCGTTTGGAACCATTTGAATAAGGCTGGATACAAAAAGAAGCTCGATGTATGGGTGCCACACGAGTTATCGAAAAAAAACCTCATGGACCGAATTTCCATCTGCGAATCGCTGCTGAATCGCAACAAAATCGACCCATTTCTGAAACGGTTGGTCACTGGTGATGAAAAGTGGATCACTTACGACAACGTCAAGCGAAAACGGTCGTGGTCGAATCGCGGTGAGCCGGCGGAAACGGTGGCCAAGCCAGGATTGACGGCCAGGAAGGTTTTGCTGTGTGTTTGGTGGGATTGGCAGGGAATTATCTACTATGAACTGCTCCCCTACGGCAAAACTCTTAACTCGGAACTGTACTGTCAACAATTGGACCGTCTGAAGGAAGCAATCGCCCAGAAGTGGCCAGCTTTGCCAATAGGAGAGGAAATGTGTTCCATCAGGACAACGCCAGGCCACACACATCGATAGTGACTCGCCAGAAGCTCCGGGAGCTTGGTTGGGAGGTTCTTATGCATCCACCTTATAGTCCGAACCTGGCACCAAGTGATTACCATCTGTTCCTGTCTATGGCGAAAAATTTTGCTGGTGAAAAATTCGCTTCAAGAGAGGCTTGTGAAAATCGACTGTCTCAATTTTTTGCCAATAGGGACGAGGGCTTCTATGAGAGAAGCATAATGAAATTACCTTCAAAATGGCAACAAGTTATCGAACAAAACGGCGCATATTTGACCTAAATCGGATCATTCTAACTATGGTAATTAAAGCCTTCAATTTCATGCAAAAATAATGGATTTCTTTTTACTACACCTGATATTCTCAAATCCCCACCAATCGAATAGAATTCGTTTAGGTAAATTTATCCGAGAAATTTTCTCGGATGCATCTTTGAACGGTTGGGGAGCCTCTTGTGGAGACTCTCGCAGACACGGCTGGTGATCAGCAGAGGAAAAGGCTCTCCGTATAAACGGACTAGAATTGAAAGCGGCGTTTAATGCTCTTCGAAGTTTCGTAGCAGATCTAAGCGATTGTGATATTCTACTTCGCATCGATAACACTACTGCATTGGCTTACATTAATAAGTTTGGTTCTGTTCAATATCCCGGTCTCTCTGCTTTCTCAAGGGAAATCTGGCACTGGTGCGAAGAAAGGAATATTTTCATTTTCGCCTCATACATTTCATCATTAGAAAATTCTATTGCTGATTGCGAATCTTGATGCAGAGATCCCGACACAGAATGGTGTCTGTCTGACGAGGCTTTCCAACAAGTGAATAGGGCCTTCGATCCCTTTGACATAGATCTTTTCGCTTCCGTGATTAATAATAAGTGCGACACGTATGTCTCTTGGTTTCCGGATCCGAGTTCGTTTGTAACAGACGCGTTTATTCTCGCATGAAGGCACTTAATTTTTACGCCTTCCCACCATTTATTTTATTACCATGCGTATTACGGAAGCTAGTATACGATGAAGCAACGGGAACTCTGGTTGTACCGTGGTGGCCGTCACAAACTTGGTTCCCGCTGTTTCAACGACTCCTAATAACGGAGCCGTTAATTCTATTTCCTAGGCGTCTCTTACTTTCTTCACCTTTCAGAGACCACCATCCATCGTAGAAGACTCTTTCTCTGGGGGTCGCGAAATTATCAGCGTTTAAGGCACGCTTAATGCCTCCAGCAGCCATTCCAACACTACTATCCTCACTTTCGGAAGCAACCATAAAACAATACACCCGTCCCTTACGTCTCTGGTGGCACTTTTGTCAGAAGAGTAAAACACATCTGTATTCCCAACGATTTCTCAAGCACTGGAGTTTCTGGCTCGGGAAGCACTCAATGTTTCTTCTTACTCGAGCCTAAATACCATGAGATCAGCTATTTCCTTAATCTCTCACAATGAGATTGGGAACCATTCTATGGTCAAGCGCTTCTGCAAAGATATAGCAACGCTCAAACCACCGCGGCCTCGGAATGACTTTGTTTGGGATCTGACCCCTGTCTTAACAAAGCTATCTA
>NW_020230652.1:0-37500 GCF_003227715.2 Harpegnathos saltator | reverse complement strand
TAGCCATCAAGCCAACTTGGTCCATTGTTTTGACTGTTCCTTCGTCTCAGGTGTGAAGTGATGGACCTATATTTCACCCATGGTTATGAATCGACGCAAAAACTCGGCTTTATTGCTGCGAAACTTCGCCAAACACTCGAAACATTCTCACGACGCTGTTTTTGTTCCATTATGAGTAATCGCAACACTCATCTTGCTCACAGCTTTCTCATGTCCAAATTTTCAGTCAATATGCGATGTATAGCACTTTTTGAAATGCCTACCATGTCTGCTAACTCGCGCACTTTCAGTCGACGGTCATCCAATATCATTTTGTGGATTTTCTTCATCATTTCTGGCGTGGTCACCTCATTTGGTCGACCACTGCAATGTTCGTCTTGGCAGCTCGTACGGCCTCGTTTAAACTCTGCCACCCAATATTTTACTGTTGTAAACGAAGGAGCAAACTTCCCCAGAGTAGAACCTAGCTCCGCTTTGATATTGGTTGGACTGAGGCCTTTCAAATGAAAGTATTGTATCACATAACGATGACCAATTTTTTCCATGTTTACAAATTCACTGAGAGCATTCACTATTGATGGCTGCCAAACAAATACTAAACAACGTAGCGTCGTCAAACTTCAAATTTAAACTTTATAAGGTTGGTACTTTCTACCATAGTCATTCTTTTCAAACAACAATCGCTATCTATACGTCAGGTCAGGTACTTCTGGGACTACCCTCGTAATTCTTTTAATTCTTTTAATCAGACATTAAACAAAATTAATTTTATAATCTAAAGGCAACAAAGGTCATTTTTAATTTATCTTTTTATACGACTGCAAATTATTATTTAATTATATATTATGCAAATACTGATAAATATTAATAATAAAGTATTAAGAGGTTGAATTAATTCTGGTTTTATTTTGTCAATATTTCTTTTTTTTAAAGGAATGGTTAAATTTACACCAATCAAAATATTTTCCGTCGTTAGCTGCAACTTTTTCCCATCTTTCTGGCAACATAGTGATTCCACGACGATAGAACATATGTCTCTTGAAGCAATTCAATTAGACCATTTATGCACAAAGTAACTGCCAAAATGTGTTGCATCGATCGGAATAGATGGTAATTAGATGGTGCTAAGTCTAGAGAGTACGCTGGGTGCAGAAAGATTTCCTATTCGAACTCTAACAATGTTTGTTTAACGTTTGAAGCAACATGTGGACGAGCAATTATCGTGCAAAAGAATCGTTTTGCATCTATTGTTGGCTATCGCTGACCTTTTTTGAATCAATTCATCATTCAATTTGTTCAATTGTTGCTGATATCGTACCCCTCCTCGGTAACTGTTTCAATTAGAAGCCCATAGTACACCACACCTTCCATATCTTATCAAATAAAATAAACGTCCTAATGGCTGGACACGTCCCAGTATCCGACCACTTTGAAAAAAAATATTTACTATTTATTTTAACAATAATAAATGAAAGTAATTATTTCTTTTAACAATAATAAAAGAATGAAATAATTATAAAAAACGAATGAAATAATTGTAAAAAAACTCCAATATTTGACGATTAGTTGAAAAAAAAAATATGCTCAATTTGATACATTTATGTTAAAATAAAAATTAATTAAATAAGCATGCACCTATGGTTTGGCAAAATAATGATCAATCGTTAATAAATTCATTAAGAGATAGCATCTAACACATCGCTCAATAAGTTTGTAGGATGACTAATATAAACAACAACTTTTAGGCAAAATTTGACTTTATTCATCTACATAGTCTCCTTCCAGAGTGATACATTGATTTCAACGCTTCTTTAACATTTCGATGGCTTTTTTGTAGAACGATTTATCTTTGGTCTCAAAATAGGCTTCAATTTCGGTTTTGGGCGGTTTCGCCAGTTGTTGTTCACTCAGCTGACTGTCGATTTGACTCTGGAGTGTAGTGATGGATCCATGTTTCGTCCATTGTCATACCGCATCAAAAAATCCTTTTTATTACGCTGAAACAGCTCCAAACAGCCCGCTGAATCGTCGACGCGTTGCTGTTTTTGATTGACTGTGAGCAAACGCGGTACCCACTTCGAACCATTGTAACTTGTGAACTAAACGTCCGATTGTCTAGAAATTTTAACACGTATCATTTGAAGGTTAGTACTTCCTAAAAATCATATGGATTTGTCAATAGTAGCGTCATTTATATGTCATCCTACGAACTTATTGAGTGATGTGTTATATTTATATTATTTCCCGTTAGCACATACTAATTTTCTAATTGCGGTCAGACACTGGGACAAATATATTCGAACATTGGGCCATAATTTATTTCAACTGTCTGGTTACTGGTACACTAATGCGCTTCATTACTTATGTAATTCATTAATAATAGATATATACATTGGTCATTTTTTCTACTTAAGGGAATCTTAAGTTTTCAAATAAATGCAAATTTTATATCAAAACTATTCTTAGTATTATATATATTTTTTATGGCGATTTACGCTTAAACATTCCGTTACTGAGACATACGAGAGCGGTCCGATAAGTACTTAGCCTCACCGCCCGATGGCGCCACTATCGCAAGAGAAATTTACTATCGTGTAGTACATTCTCGTAGACGGCTACTGTCGAAATTTCAGCCGAATCGGACTCGTAGTTTTGTTTTGACCGCGTGTGGAAGCGGGCGTGTCCGCGGATTTTAGAAAAATGGAAAAAGAGCAATATCGGTCGGTGATTCGATTCTTGTTTTTGGAAGGGAAATCGCGCAGCGAAATCAAAGAGCGCTTGGATGCTGTATACGGTGACTCTTCTCCTTCGATGGCGACCGTCAAAAATTGGTTTAACGAGTTTCAACATGGTCGCACGTCGGTTTTTGATGAGCCACGCCCAGGTGCCCCGAAAACGGCTACCACGGAGGATAACATGACAAAAATCCACGATCTTGTATTGGCAGACCGCCGATTGAAGGTGCGCGAGATAGCTGAGACAGTAGGCATCTCAAAAGACCGCGTGGGTCATATCCTGCATGAAATTTTGGGCATGAGAAAGCTGTCGGCGCGATGGGTGCCGCGTTTGCTCACTCCGGACAACAAGCGCAACCGTGAGACCACTTCAGAGCAGTGTTTGACGCTGTTTAAGCGCAATCCGAAGGAGTTTCTGCGTCGTTTCGTGACCGTCGACGAAATATGGATCCACTGGTACACACCAGAGACCAAGGAACAGTCGAAACAGTGGACTTCACCCGGCGAACGAAGAAGGCGAAGACTGTCCTATCGGCTGGGAAGGTGATGACCACCGTTTTCTGGGATTCACAAGGTGTGATCTACATCGACTACCTGGAGAAGGGCAAAATGGTCACAGGGCTGTACTATGCCGAATTATTGGGCCGATTCGACGCCGAATTGCAGAAAAAACGACCCCATTTGGCGAAGAAAAAAGTGCTCTTCCACCATGACAACGCACCGGCTCACACCTCCGCCCTCGCCACGGTCAAATTGGTCGAATTGGGCTACGAACTGCTGCCCCATCCACCGTATTCTCCAGATTTGGCCCCGTGCGACTTCTTTTTGTTTCCAAACTTGAAAAAGTCACTCGCCGGGCAGAAATTTGAGTCGAATGAGGAGGTCATCGCCGCCACGGAGACCTACTTTGCAGACCTCGAGAAAACGTATTTTTCAGACGGGTTAAAGAAGTTGGAGCATCGCTGGGTCAAGTGTATCGAGCTAAAAGGAGACTATGTTGAGAAATAAATCGCCACTTTTCCAAAATTTTCGTTTTTCTTTTGTAGGCTAAGTACTTATCGGTCCACCCTCGTACAGCGCTAGTTATACAAAGCGCTAGTTGTATACGGCGCTACTTGTACATGGCGCTAGTTGTACATGGCGCTAATTGTACACGGCGCTAATTGTACATACACAACGTTAGTTGTACACATACAATTATGTTAGATAAACTTTGAATATAAATTTTTTATGTGAATTTATATCTTTCACTTTGATTTCACATGCATGATTATTATAAATTATTTTAGACAATTTTTAGTTATGGAGAATAATTCAGATTTAAATGTCGATAACTCAGATAGTAATTCAGATATGTTGAATTTGAGTATGCATCAAGACAGTACTAGAGCTTGCAAAAAAAGAAAATGGTAAGTAATGTATAGAGAAATTGATGAAAATAATACGAGATAAGATTTCTTTTCGATAACTAAAATAACCTAAATCATTAATTTTGTGATTGGACAGGAAAATCAAGATACTGAAGAGAAGGATAATGAAAGTAATAATAATTTTGATATTCAAGAAACTGTTAGTGCAACTGATATGGCAAAGATCAATGCACCTCATGCATTAATTTGGCATTTTTTTACTAAAATTGAAGAAAGCCAATATAAAGCTACTTGTAATATTTGCAAGATTGTCAGAAGTATTCCAACTAGTACAACAACGACTCTTCAAAATCATTTGAAGAGACATGTTAGTTCATACAATGAATATTTAAGATTAAAACAGCTTAAAGAAAGTAAAACTGTAACAAAGAATAAATTAAAAGAAAAATCTAATAGGCAGATGCCCCTAAAAAAAAGTTTAGATCGCACAATGGCTTACGATCCTTCGAGCAAAAAGCACAAGATATAACTAAAGCTATAGCTATATTTATTTCTAAGGGTTTACATGCATATAATATTGTCGAGGAACCAGCTTTCAAGGATTTAATATTTCTTCTGGAGCCAAAATATGTTGTCCCCTGCCGCACAACATTTTCAAGGTCAGTGATATCAAAAATATATAAAGAATTAAAAGATCGAATGCTTAAAATAATACATTTTGCAAAAGGCACTCTTCGTGCAATATGCATGACAACTGATTTATGGAGCTCTAGATCTGGCGATTCATATATAGCCTTCACGTTACAATTTCTCAACGAAGATTTTGTCATGCAGTAAATGACAATAGATTGTCAGCCATTTCCTAGTAAACCTGATGCTGCGGCTATTTGTAAAAAGATGGAAGATATAATTTTTGAATTAGATCTATGTGATCGAAAGATAAAGAAGTATATAGTTTCTGATAATGGAACTAATATGGTGAAAGCACTTAGTAATGATCCTGTATGCAACTTAAATAATGATTTAAATGATGATTTTGACATGGCTGAAGCTATTACAAAAAAATCTTGGGAACATATTCTTTGTTATAATCATACTCTACAATTAACAATTAGTGATACAAGGAAAGAAATGAATGCCAATGGTGTCATAGAAAAAGTATCCAGTATAGTGGGTCGTTACAATAGGAGTAAATCTGCAAGAGAATCACTTGAACATTTCCAATATGAGCACAAAATCCCGAATCATGATTTGATCCAAATGGTTTGTACGCGCTGGGATAGTGAATTTTTGATGCTGGAAAGATTTGTGGAGCAAAAACCTGCAATTATCAGCGAACACATTAAAGCAGGCATTAATAATCTTACAACTCAAGAATGGAAGCTAATAGAGGAATATGTTGAAGTTTTACGAACCTATTGCCACCTTCACTGCTGAAATGAATAGCCGGACGAAACCAATTCTATCTATGATATTACCTGTCCTGTTTGAAATTAAATTATCAATGGAAGATATTATTAGGAAAGGATCAAGAGGGACAGGTATAATGTTCGCAAGAAAACTTTTAGCCAACGTAAAGCAAAGATTTCCTGATTCAGAATATTGGGATTTACCATTATATAGAACAGCAATGTTACTTAACCCAAGATTTAAAGACGCTCTTCTTAGCAAGAAAGACAGTACTTCTTTACTTGAAGAGAAGGCTATAGAAAATCGAAAAAAAAATATAACCACTTCTGAATATCAGGCTTCAATTCAAATTCAATCTTCACAAGCAGAAGTTTTCTCTAAACAAAGTAAATGGGGTCATCTGAAAAGGAAGACTGATATAAGAAATGTGAACATTCCAAATGAAGAAGCAAAAATCACAATAGAAGTAAGATTTTTTTCCTGATGTTTATAGTTTTTGTAAATATCATCTCAAACTAATTTAATTATCATTATATGCAATAATTGATTAACAAATTCGTATTTATTACTATATTTTTCTGAAGTCAGTCAGTCTCATTTACATTAATTATAAAATTTACATCATAGTGATTCAAATTTTTATACTTATAAAAATATAATTATCAGAAATTACTTGAGATATTAGAATATAAACGCGTCTTTATTACAGAAACTGTAATTATATTCTAGCATTTCTGAATAAGATAATTCTTACTATTGACTACCCTATTTTCGAGAAATATTAATTAGAATAAATTTTGATTTCATACAAAGGTGGAGAATTATCCGAAGTTACCCACAATCGGAGAACAAGACGATCCACTCATGTGGTGGAAGGCAAACGCTTCACAATTTCCAACTTTGGCACCTCTTGCACGCCATTATCTTAATATTGCCGCAACAGAAACATCTAGTGAGAGAGTATTTTCCGTGGGAGGAAATATAGTCACTAATAAAAGAACAAATCTATTAGCAGATAATGTGAGACAAATTATATTTTGCCACGATAATTTGTCAGCTCTCGATTACCCACGCTTTGGGAAACGTTAACAGCACTGAATTGAAAAACACATCCTAAAAAATAAAGTTAAAAACTTTTAAAGTCAAATTATGGGTATTGCCTATTTTTTATTTTAACTTCATTTAAGATTAATATTTTACGTTACGTACTAAAAATCGCACGTATCCAAGATCTCATTTTATTTTAATATAAATTTATTTACGTACTGTGATTTACGTTATTCAGTTATAGTTTAGTTTGTTTTATATTTATTGACATTATATTGATATTATATTGTTGACATGTACTATAGACCTACTGTAATAATTAAAATTAATAAATAAGATTTCATTTTATTTTAAAGCATTAATACGTATTTCTTAAATTTATAATTAACTTAACTTATAATTAATAACTTAATTTAAATTTATTTAAATATATATTTTACTTTAAGATTATGTTACATTATCAATATTCCCTTTCGTATTAAAATCTTCCATCATTATTTGCATGTTTAATAATCATGTTAAATTTTTTAATGATTCGATTCGATTCGAATTCGAATTTGAAAAATGAGATTCGATTCGATTCGATTCGACATAAAAATTCTTGATTCGCACATCTCTATTCAAATCGATACGAAGCTCAGTTTAAAAGAAATCACTGCAGAAAGTTGAACAATAAAATTTCGAGAAAAACGCGTTTAAAATTTAAATGGACGTATATTTATATGAATATTTGTTTAAAAACAAAATTTTTCTACTCTTCATATCTTATATAAATATATGTAAAATTTTCATTCTTTATATATTTATTCAGTTCATCACAAAATCATTATCAAAAATAAGCACGATTTTTCAGTAATCTGACCCTCCAGTCCCCTTAAGCGGTGTTTTCATTCAATATCTTTCATTCAATGCTTGCAATTCAAAATTTTTGAATTTTTTTGGTTGACCAGTACGTCGTTTGTCACTCAAATCAAGATCACCAGTTTTGAAACCAAAATTTACAGTTAGAATATAATGGAGCTTGATCACCATAAGTTGTAACAAGCACTTCATGAACTTCAGTTGCCGATATTTTCAAATTAAACAAAAAAGTAATGAATGTCGAAAATGCGATTTCGTACGATCCATTTTAGACGCGTATAAACAATGAAACTGTCAATAACAATAGCGCGCAAGCTGTCATATGTCATAGAGAAATGTCAAATATTTCAAAGTTGTCAAAGTTCAACATTCGTACTAATCATTAACTTGTTACTAAAAACATCTATTGCTAGAGGCCAGAACTAATTCAATCTCCTAATATTTACAAACCCTTTCTTTTTATCAGTTTATAGTTAATGTGTGTAATATACACACACTATTTCTTTCAGTATGCTATTTATGGAGAAAGTATCTATTTTATTATACTATTTATTAACTGCTATATTGATTTCCACTGATTACTTCAACGTTCAATTCAAATTTATATTATCAAATATGCGATTGATGGATGCAAATAATGATGTATTTGTTATCTAAAGCTATCAAATCTCCGTGAACTGTATTTGTTATACACAATTAAGTTACGTTTTATAGATTAATTAGCAAAATGCGGTAATATTATAACTTTTGTCATATAACATTAGAATTATCAAACGTTAAAAAATACACAGTTTATAATTTCTTATAAATTCACTTAAATTATTAGGTGTACAACTTTGCTTCCGCCGTTTTCCTATAGATGGCTTTAGCGGTAAGTAGTAGTCGAAATAAATAGATCATAGACGTCATGCAATAAACTTGGGCATCTGTCAACATAACTCCATAGAAACATTAGTCGATTTGTATCTGCATCATAAAGTTATTCTCGATTGAAAATGTCAGTATACGAGTCAAATTCTCGTCATTTGCGGGAGGTTTTAATCTTCCGCAATATGAAGAAATCTACAGCCGAGGCTCATCGAATGCTCTCAAATACTTATGGTGAGGCTGCTATTAGTGAAAGAACGTGTCGTTAGTGGTTTCAACGCTTCAAGAACGGTGATTTTCACGTCGAAGACCGGCATAGCGGTGGAAGAGACAAAGTCAAGAAGAATTGGCACGATCATTGGGAGTGATTCAACAAGCAATTTCAAAACGCCTCAAAGACATGGGAATGATTCAGAAGCAAGGAAATTGGGTGCCGTACGAGGTGAAACCGAGAGATGTTGAACGGTGTTTATTTGCTTGTGAACAGTTGTTTGAAAAGCAAAGACGGAATTTCTGCATCGCATTGTGACTGGGGATGACAAATGGGTTCATTACGATAACCCCAAGCGCAGAAAATCATGGGCATATCCCGGCCATGCTTCCACATTGACGGCCAAACCGAATATTCACGGCTCCAAGGTCATGCTCCGTATTTGGTGGGACCAGCTCGGCGTAGTGTATTATGAGCTGTTAAAATCGACTGAAACAATCACAGGCGATCGTTATCGAATGAAATTAATGCGTTTGAGCCGAGCATTGAAAGACAAACGGCCGCAATATAACGAGAGACACGATAAAGTGATTTTGCAGCATGACAATGCTCGACCCCATGTTGCGAAAGTGGTCAAGATATACTTGGAAACGTTGAAATGGGAAGTCATACCCCAACCGCCGTATTCTCCAGACGTTGCTCCCTCTGACTATTACCTGTTTCGATCAATAGCACACGGCCTGGTTGATCAGCACTTCCGGTCTTATGAAGAAGTAAGCAATTGGATCGATTCGTGGATTGCTTCAAAAGATGACCAGTTTTTTCAACGCGGGATTCGTACGCTGCCCGAAAAATGGGAGAAAGTAGTGGCTAGCCATGGACAATACTTTGAATCATAAATGTATAACCAGTTTTTTACAATAAAGCCTCAAGTTTCGGAAAAAAACGGCGGAAGCAAAGTTGTACACCTAATACTCTTTAAAAATTACTTAAATTCTATATATTCTATATATACGTGCGTGCGTGTGTGTCTATATATGATATAACAATATATTTTTAATGGACAATACATTTTTAATGGACATTGAACAAAGCTAAAAGAAATAGATAATCATTTTTGCTTTTATATAATATATTTTTTCAGGAATCTCTCATTGCAACCATTATAATACAAATAGGTTATGTTAACCTCGCCAGTAATTCTAATACTAAAAAGTAAAACCTTTATCCGTAGACCTTTTAATTTGTTACGTTTTGAAATATTTAATTGTTTCTAGACACCTTAATTGTATTTCCCTCAATATATAATATTAATATACAGGGTGTACGAAAAATATGGAAATCCCTTAATATCTCGGAAAATACGCATTTTAGAAAAAAAGGTTTTATACAAAGTTAATAGGGTTTTATAAGGTGCATTACATGGCAATATTACTATGACCTTGAATAGCGTTGTCAAGGTCACGTGAAGGTCACCTTAAATTGGGATTTTGGACCGCACTTTTGGCTCCCCGGGCCCGCAAGACGGGTTTGGCTCTCAGCAATCTGATGTGAACCCAGGGGGGCCCAAGATGGCGGGCTCGCTGCCTATACGTTGGTGTCGTGCTCTTGATCCCTTTCTATGGGGCACCCATATGGGCGTCCCAACTCATGGCCACCGACCGCAACAAGCGCCTGATGCATCAAGCGATGCAGTCGGTGGTGGTGAGGGCGATCAGGGGGTACGGCACCGTGTCGTACATGACGACGACCACCCTGACCGCCCACCCTCCGTGGAGGTCCTTGCCCAAGTGAGGCACACCCTCTATTGGAGGGTGAGAGAGCTCCGCGAAGAGTGGGAGGGATTAACGGTCAGACGCCTGGCGGCTCTGAAATCCCAGTTCAGAGCCCGGGTCCTCGAGCAGTGGTCCGCCCTGTTGGCCGATCCTCGTGGATTCGGGCTTCGAGGCCGTCCGCCCCTGTCTGCCTGACGTGGCAGACAGGCGAGGAAGGGGACTCACCTTCCATCTGGTGTAGGTGCTGACCGGACACGGGTGTTTCTGTATCTGCACCGGATTGGGAAGGAGTCCACCACCGGATGTCACCACTGCCCGGAGCCTCAGGACACGGTGGAACATACGCTGGGGACATTCCCCGCATGGACCCAGCAGCGCCGTGTCCTGGCCCGGGCGGTGGGGTGCTGCGTGGTGGCATGGTTCGCGCCATGTGCGGAAGCAAGGAGATGTGGGGGACGGCGGCCTTCTTCTGTAGGGATGTAATGTCCAAGAAGAAGGCCGCCGAATGGGAGCGCCGCCTCGGCAACCGCAGAGAGCAGCGACGCCGGCAGCGCTCCCCCCGAGTTAGGAAGCGGGCCCGAGGTGGCGTCGGCCGAGGAGCCGCCCTCGATCCGTCGGGGGCCTTCTCGGCAACCTCGGGTCTGTTACGTTGATAGGGTATGATAAAGGGGGAGTGAAGGCCCGTTTGGGGACGGGCCCCACTCCCCCGCCCCCCTTGACGAACAAGGGGGCTAGGAAAGGGCGGGCGTCCCCTCTCTCCAGAATAGGAACGAGAAGGCCAACCCGGCCGGGTAACCGGCCGGGGTGCCGCGCCTTCAACTCCCCTTGTGGGAGGGAGGGCGGCACTTGAGCGTGGCACTGCAGTAGAGCCCTAGGGCCGGGGTGTTGGGGAGGGAATGCAGACGTTGTTCCCCTGGCATCCCACACAACGGCCCGAAAGGTAAACACACCGGTGGGGTTTTAGCCGGTAAAAGTCTGCTCGTGCGTGTGTGTATGTGTGAGGTGTACCGTTGATTTTGTTATTTGCATTTTTGTGCGGAAACCTTCCAATTTTAACATTGAATTGGCACATTGTCAAACTGTTAATGCATAGGTTTCGCCATTCAGATTACTATTACTAAGTGCGCAATTAAGTTCCCGGGTTTCACACATGGATGGCGCTAACGACACATGTAGTCCACACACATGTCTGAAGTTGTTTTTTTTATACCTTGGACATCTGTTAACAATAACTAGTCGTAATACCAACACATATCGCAACGCAAAAGTATTTTTTCTAACAACGAAGATGTCGAGTTTTGTGCCAAATAAACAGCATTTGCGGGAAGCTTTTCTGCTTTAACTTGAAAAAAGTGCAACTGAAGCACGTCGTTTGGTTGAGGAGCCTACCGCGAACATGCACCATCGAAAACTGCTTGTGATGATTGGTTTAAACGCTTCAGAAGTGGCGATTTCGACACTGACGACAAGGAGCGCTCCGGAAGACCAAAAACAATTGAGGACGCCGATCTGCAAGCGTTATTGGATGAAGATGATACGCAAACACAAGATCAACTTGCAGAGGCATTAAACATGACTCGCCAAGATATTTCCAAACGTTTACATGCCATGGGAAAAATTCAAAAGAAAGGAAAATGGGTGGCGCATGAGTTGACTGAGAGATAGATGGAAAATCGAAGAGCCACTTCCGAAATTTTGCTTTTGCGGCATGAAAGAAAGAATTCCCTGCATCGAATTGTTACTGACCATGAGAAGTGGATAAATTTCGAGAATCTCAAACGCAAAAAATCGTGGCTTTCACCTGGCGGAGCATCAACATCGACGGCACGGCCAAAAGGAGACAATGCTTTGCGTTTGGTAGGATCAGAAAGGAATCATGTACTATGAGCTGCTAAAACCGGGTGAAACTGTCAATGGGCATCGCTACCGACAACAACTGATCAATTTGAACCATGCATTGCTCGAAAAACGGCCAGAATGGGACACGAGATACGAACGAGTGATATTGCAGCACGACAACGCTCCGTGCTATCGCACTTCTATCGTCCAGGATACCATCAAAACGTTGAAATGGGATGTGCTACCGCACCCGCCGTATTCGTCAGACCTGGCCCCTTCCGATTATCACTTATTCTGATCGATGGCGCATGGCTTGGCTGGGCAACACTTGGCCAATTTCGAAGGAGTGCAAAATTGGTTGGATGAATGTTTTCGGTCCGAAGACGCGTCGTTTTATCGTCGCGGTATTCATGTATTGCCAGAGAGATGGCAAAAGTGTGTAGCTAGCGAGGGACAATACTTTGAATAAACCATTCTTTGTATTTCTCTTGAAATTTTCCATTTTTCGTTGATCAAAATACCCGGAAACTTAAATGCGCACCTATTGGGGATTTGAATAAGTTCTCGCTGTTTCCCGACAGATAGTGTTATCTTAGCCTTTTTGCATCGGGCAATACTACAGCCAACTTCATCGTGAAGCTCCACAATTAGGCTCGAAGTGACAGTATATGTTATTCCGCCGAAGCGTAAACAACATATTTTTTCATAGCGTTAAACATGTCGAATTTCGTGCCAGAAAAGTGTATTTGAGGGGAATTTTACTGTATTACTTTTTTCAAAAAAAATCTGCAGCTGAAGTACATAGAATTCTTATGGAGACTTACGGCGACCATGCTCTGTCGGAAACAACATGCAGAGATTGGTTTAGACTCTTTAAAAATAATGGTTTTGATGATGAAGATGAAGAACGCTCTGACGCACCGAAAAAGTTTGAAGACGAAGAATTGGAAGCATTACTCGATGAAGACCCATGTCGTGAAGACGCAAAATGAACTTGCAGAATCATTAGGAGTTGATCACGCAACAGTTGCCAAACGTTTAAAAGCATTAGGAATGATTCAAAAGCAAGGAAATTGGATGCCGTACGAATTGAAACCGAGAGACGTCGAACGGCGTTTTTTCACGTGTGAACAGCTGCTCCAACGGCAGAAAAGTAAAGGTTTCTTGCATCGTACCGTAACTGGCGATGAAAAATGGATACACTACGATAACCCGAAGCGTAGAAAATCGCGGCGTAAGCCCGGCCATGCATCAACATCGACGGCAAAGCCGAATATCCATGGTTCCAAGCTCATACTCTGTATTTTTTGGGATCAGCTGGGTGTAGTATACTATGAGCTCTTTAAACCCAACGAAACCATCATGGGAGGTCGCTATCGACTACAATAGATGAGTTTGAGCTGCGACGCTATTTTCTAAACGCCGACAAATAGCCGTCGGCCCACGCGTCACGGTCTTTCACACGATAACTTGGGTTGGGCGCCAAGTACGGACAGCCGCACCGTTCACCAACGCTAATCGCAAAAAAAAGTGTGACCACAACGCGGGATTCCGACGGGACCGGTAGCTCATAGCGGTTTAAAGTCGGTAGACGGGATGAGTTCGGCCGGAAGTCGGGAAAGCGTAAAGACCGGGAAGAAATAGAGCAGCGCGGCTTCTATGATAATTCTCTTTATTCCTTTTCGGGAGGCGGTATTTGCTCCGAATTTCGGCGGGACAATACAATTTTTCCTCGCACGCGTACTCGCGAGATTGGTACCGCTCTACGCAACGGAACCCACTTTTGAACGGGACGCAAACACCGAAACACCGAAAATATGCAGGTGAACGGTCTTAGAGTATGCGAAAACCTCTCGGTGGCGTGGTCCTGAACGGTCGTCGGTCGGGTCGCTCCCTGCGCGGGGTCAGTCACAGCCGGCGGTCGTCGGTTCGTCCGTCCTTTTTCTCGCTTTCGCTCGGCACTCGGCACCGCACGATACACCTCGTTGTCTCCGGTAGCGATCGGAACACCAAACAAAATCTCTATTGCGAGCGGAACACAAAATTTTGTCTCTGTATCGAACGGAAAAACGAATCTGTCTTTACGTGACGAAATCCGATCTGCTCCTCTCACACGAAAAACGGAATCTCAAACCGATCTCATCTTCTCGTCCGAAAAACGGAATCTCCCTCCTTTCTTTCTTTCTTTTCTTTTGTCTCTCCGTTTCGGGAGGGGTTCCTCTTTCCCCGTTCCTCACTCTTCCGATGGGACGGGAATCCTCTCGCGAATCGCTGTTGTCGATCCGCGTTATGTATGCTCTCTCTCTCTCTCTCTCTCTCTCTCTCTCTCTCTCTCTCTCTCTCTCTCTCTCTCTCTCTCTCTCTCTCTCCCTCTCTCCCTCTCTCCCTCTCTCCCTCTCTCCCTCTCTCCCTCTCTCCCTCTCTCCCTCTCTCCCTCTCTCCCTCTCTCCCTCTCTCCCTCTCTCCCTCTCTCTCTCTCTCTCTCTCTCTCTCTCTCTCTCTCTCTCTCTCTCTCTCTCTCTCTCTCTCTCTCTCTCTCTCTCTCGGTCTTTGTCCCGCTCGTTGCTCCGCGAGCATTGTCTTCGGGACCGTCTAGCCACTGTTTTTCGGCGAGCGGCCACGCGTCGTGGTCGTGCTCGACAGTATCCCGCCTCGCTCCTTTCGTCTCCTTTCATATTGTCGTCCAGGCTCGTCTAACAACAAATAGGCAGCCGGTAATCTATTTTCGGGACGACATACATTTTTCTAACAAGAAACAGTAATCGAGAGCAATCACCTGAGTGACATGAGCCTGGCGATGCATGAAGTCCTTTTAATCCCTCCGATCCCTCTTGCCATGCTTGTCGGCTCGGGAGGTCCAGGGGCACAAACTCGTGGGACACGAGACCGTCTCACCTGCACGCTCTTAACATTAATTGTTTCCGCTCAAATTATTATGATCTTTCGGGGAGTCAATTCAGGCTCCCCATTAACCGCACGGAATTTTCCTCCCCCCCCTCCCCCCGCGTCGTGACCGAGGCTTCGCATTTTAGTGACGGGCGCCTCGCGGCTGCTACGCCACAGAGCCGAGCATTGAAGGAAAAACGGCCGCAATACGAGGAGAGACACGACAAAGTAATTTTGCAGCATGACAACGCTCAGCCACATGTTGCAAAACCAGTCAAAACCTACTTGGAAACGCTCAAATGGGAAGTCCTACCCCACCCGCCGTATTCACCGGACATTGCTCCTTCCGATTACCACTTGTTCCGATCAATAACTCATGGCCTCGCTGAGCAGCACTTCCATTCTTATGAAGATGCCAAAATATGGGTCGATTCGTGGATAACCTCAAAAGATGAGTCGTTCTTTCGACATGGTATTTGCATGCTGCCAGAAAGATGGGATAAAGTAGTAGCTAGCGATGGACGATACTTTCAATGACATGTTTTTTACTATTTTTTTTAAATAAAGCACTCATTTTCACGAAAAAACAGCGAGAACTTATTCAAGTCCCCAATATATTCTTAAGTTTAACACAAAGGATTCAGTTATATTTATTAGTATTACCGTCCTGTTACTGTTATAGTTGCATTTACACCGATTAATATCTGTACTAAATAATTACAGAAAAAACATAATTTTTAACCTTCTAACGTAATAGTGCTACGCAGTGTGTACTCATTGTTCATTGAAAAACTTGCTATCACCATTATTAATTCTACAAAAACTACTCGTTATCACTCTGATAATTTAAGGAATAATGAATTAGTATAGAAAGTATTGAGTTAATATAGATCTGTTAAGATAATGATCTTTAAAACTTGATAAAAACGATACCAACTCACTTCTTTCTATAATAATTCTATAATAATTCATTACTTCTATAATAATTCATTACTCTTTAAATTACCAGAATGATGGCAAGTAGTTCTTGCAGAATTAATAATGGTGATAGCAAATTTTTCAATAAACAATCAGTAATCACTGCATAGTGCTGTTACGTTAGAAGCTAAATAAAAGTAAATTGTCTGTAATATTTTAGTACAGATATTAATCACTATAAATGCAAGTGTAACACTATAAATGCAAGTGTAATTTATACAGAGTGTTTCATTTTAATTTCCCCAGGAAAATATTTGGGAAAATAATGAAAAATCGGAAAAATGTTTTAGACAAAAGTTGTACGGTTTCTAGGGGACCTAAGGTGGTGCCATTAGTTTGACCTTGAAGAGTCACATGAAGGTTATGTGAAGGTCATTTTGAATTTCTTAAATATGTAGAACATCCTATATATTTTTGCATATTCTTGTAGCTTATCTTGAGAGCTTTCCAAAACACTATAAATAAACATTTTTTCATCAAATACTTTTTGCTATAAGGTTTGAAACTCATAGTAACGTTAACGCCGGCATTAGCATTACCCAAGATGTATCACGTGAAGGTTGCCCGATCGGATTTACATCTCTTGTGTGCGCGCGCGCGCGCGCGCGTGCGTGTTTGTGTGTGCGTGTGCGTGTATGTGTGTGTGTTTTTTTATAAAACTATCAAATTAATGGTACCACCTTAAGTTCCCCTAGAAACCATACAACTTTTGTCTGAAACATTTTTCCGATTTTTCATTATTTTCCCAAATATTTGCCTGGGGAAATTAAAATGAAACACTCTGTATATTTCTTGGATAATCGGAATAAATATAACTCATACTATTGTGATTAATTTGTGAATATATTTGCATAAACAATATCAAATGTCAAGATAAGTTAGGTTATAAGCATTGACACCTGCGCGGGCCCAGCACTAAAACTTAGACTCCATTGGTCTGTTCTTTCACTGCTGAACTGGTGCAATAAGCTAGAGCGAGAAAACCTATATTTGTCTCACTTTAACTTATTGCACCAGTTTAATAGTGCAGCTACAAAGAACAGACCACATGTATGCGGTAGAGGCAAATGCTGCGGTGACCAATCAGGAAACAGGCGTAGATCCGGTCGTGGCAAGCTCCAGCATGCGTCTGCATTCTGATTGGTCACCGTAGCACTTGCCGGAGTTTTACCGCATACATGGAGTATAAGCTTAAGCGACAAGTTTTTTACAGTCGCCATCTATACTGGTCTGATGGAACTGGACATTTTGACGACGAATTTTCAGACGTGATAGTTTTTCACGATTTCGTACTTTGAACTAAAATATTTCGACTTACAATGCACCTAGGACAAAAGTAAAGACAGTTTTGTAAATCGACCCCAAGGAATCTATTGAGCCCACTTAGAACTCAATCAGATTAACCGTTTGGGTGATACGATAATCTTGCCTCCGATCAGTTATACCAAAACTACGTTAAAATAATTTTTAACGATTGACTGATTAGAAACAGAAAATTTCCTATTTTTATAACCGATATTTCCATCTAAATCCTATTCTTCCTAGTAATAGAACAATCAATTATATTAACAAAATCTTTTTTTATTGAATTGTAGAAAATAAAGATTACTTTGCATTATTGATTTTGCATTATTGTATTGTATTGAATCAGGAACAACTTAATAGGAGGTTTATTCCTTTCTATCTAAATAAGATCAAATAAACTGAAATATACGTATGTTTACAAAACGTTAGGTGCAGTTTGAAAGACAAGAAAGACAGTTCTAAATTGGAAACTAAAACGAACATTATACAGGATGACACTGAAAAAGGTGGCCAAACTTCGATATTCTACTCCTCCTAAGGATAAAAAAGGTCATACGAACATAGGTCCGGAAACTCTTCCTTTCCGAGATAAAAACACTTTTCTGTTTATAATTAAATATTATGAATGTTTGAAACTTAGTTAACACGCATTATTATGCAGTATTATGGGAATGTTTGAAGTTTAGTTAACACGCATACTGTTAATCAATCTCGAGCTGCGGCAACTCCGAGCGGACAGGGAGCGAGAGGAATTCCAAGAGCTTTGGAATCAGCAGGCCACAGGCGGAGAACCTTCACAGCTAAGTCACTCTAGAAATGTTTCCTTAGTCGGAATAAAATTAAAGCCCGATATCTATGATGGAACGGTTCCGTTGTGCGATTTTACCGGATAATTTGAATTGATAGCACGAGCTAACGAGAGAGAGATTTAGTTTTACAACATTATTTTTAAACAAAGAACGCTTACTTGTTCAAGTGTGTATGTTATTTTGTTACAGGATAAAGATGGCCCATTTTCTTCTGATTTCGTCGTTTCTATTGTCAATTTTCCATCAATTATTCAAGAAGGCTGCCTCTCCCGCGGTTTTTTCCGTGGAGCATTGGGCGAATGCCGAGGCAAGGACTTGGGGTGTTCTATAAAAGAACGTTGGATCCACGGGAGTTCCCCCCCTGTCCGAAGAGGAGCCAAGAAGGAAACGGACGAAGAACAACTACGGAACAACAAGCGGATCGTTTTAGAAAGGTCCTGGAGACTGATCACCTTCTAGAGAACGGGGATAGAAATGGTGCTCTGAAGGCGAAAAGTCAAGATCCTTAGAACCCTTGATTGAGATTAGAAATTCATGGAGTTCGGTAACCTGTAGCAACAGCTCAGGGTAGGACAGGAACCTGACCTTGCCGAAGAGAACTGTCGGGACAACAATTTTTTGAAGAGGGGGAGCAGTGTTATGTCCCAGCCACAAGGTTTGTGGCAGCGTCCGTTGCCTGCGAATCTTAGGCATTTGATGCTGATTTTGACAACTGAACGAAGATTGTCTGGACGACGAAAAATCGATAAGAAGAAAACAACAACAACTGAGGAGGAAGTGGAGCACGAGCCGTCGACACGGCTGATGTGCAGCGTACGGTGTCGGCTCTATAATTTACACGCAAGAGAGTTTTCGGCTGTAAAGCTTCGCTATATATAAAGCTTTTCGTTCTCCAACTCAGTGTATAATTATTTTTCCCCGCGTGACGGAATTTGTCTCGCGTGTGCACGACAATATATATACAAATATGTCGCAATTTGATTTCGCATGTGGGATAACGGTTTAAAGTAATACAGTCGCGGCTATTAGAGAGGGTCGAATGCATTTTTTTCATTGCTAAAATATAACAGCGAAATGAACGAATCGCATGTTTCCAGTGACTCTATTCTCGCCTTTCTCTAATAAATGAGAAAGAGGAAAAGAGTAAGGAAGAACAAGAGTAAGAACTGGCAAGTGGTTTTATTTCCGTCCGATCGTTCACCGACATAATTCAAATCATGACTACTTGACCTGCAGCTACAACGCCGTCGCCATTTATCGCGACAGATATAATGTCTCCTCGCTTGCAGTCCACGAGTAGATTGGCTAATCGTCTTGTCAGTACTCTGCTCCATCTCTAGTTAATTAATAACAAATGAAGTGGAAATATGACGAATCCCATTATTTTAAATCCTAATGCTAATCATAAATCCTAATGCTTCTTTGAGCGAGGAAGAAAATTGTAATGTGCGTAAAGTGAGGTTTAGGTTTAGGAAAGTTACTTTGTAGGTAACAATCGGTTTCCTTGTTATTCTTGGATAAAAGCAAGTCGTTAACATTAACATTATTCATCTTGAAAAAGAACGTATTCCCTTTATCAGATTAAATAAGATAATATAACAGGCTATTAAAAACTTATACATGAAATTTGTTGCGTAATAATATAGAATGAAATACGTTGATATTTGGTTTCTTGTAAAGTCAAAAGATTTATTTATTGTTAATATTGTATTGTATTGATGTAACAATAAATCTTTTGATTTTATAAAAAAATAAAAAATATAAATGTATTTCATTTGATTTTATTATATCACGGAATCCATATATAAGATCTTAAAAGTCTTTTACACTTTTTACTTGATTATGTATCAGCACATATATCTTTTTCAAAATACATTACTACTTTTATCTTTACTTAAGGAATAAATATCTTTACCTAAGAAGTAAATAGTCGTTACACTAAAGAAAAGTTGGTTAGATCGACAAAATCAACAATCATTTTCAAAGAAGAATTCAAGTCACTTTCAAAGAATTCCAAGAAATGTGGAATTTATTGAACAAATTATATGTTAGTATAACAATATGTTGTGTTAATATAGTTGCTCACCAAATTGCAATCATTAAATCAATTAATAACTGACCACTGTCAACTACATCATTTGTTCAATCAACTAAACATTTGTTTAAACAAATTTTATTCGTCCTAACAAAGCGTCAATAATTTCATCATTCTTTTTCAGTATATTATTTTTATTATTCTTTCCACTACGTTTTAAAGATTTTCTCTTTGAGTATTTCAGTTCTAAAGATTTTTTCTTTGTTTAGTTCAGAGACAACGTGTAAAATACAGTAATAATCTTATTTTAGTCCTGACTTAATTAGTCCTTCGATATTTTAGCCTATCCACGGACTAACGATAAACTAAGGCTACATTATTCAGAGATATTTTTCCGAAATGGTTTAAATTTAGTATCCGGACTAAGGAAATTAAATTCTTCGGGCGATATTCATAGTAGGACTTTATATTTAATCGTCTTAAATTTATCTTCAGATATTTTATAGTCAATGAGATACAATCACTAAAGAATCAAAGCGCAACTTTTGAAATTCGTGTTTACATTTTGAGACTCATCCTGTTTCTTTTTTAATTTATAACAGTAAAATTATTCTCAATAAATATATCGAATAAAATAAAATGAAGTAAGAAGTCTAATTGGGCCACGGAGGAGAAGAATTTTCTGACGGATTTTTCTTATACTATTGTTAAACTACGATCAAGCTTGTTTCGTCTCTAAAAAGCACCTTTTATATTTTGTTATCGATCACTACTTGCGCATGTATTTCGCATATATTTTGCATGATAAAAAGTGATTATATAAAAAATATTACTCAATAAATTGCATCGTTGCTATTATTATAAAAAAATAACACTATTGCCAAGTCATTATTGAAAAAAGTAACTTGCAACAGTAACGGAATCATAAGTAACGCATGTTTTTCAATCTTAGCGAAGCTCATAGATTGACTATTTTATTATTATTATCACTGTCGAATATTTAAAAAGTCGCCACTCTACGATAACGTAATAGTGGAAAAGCAAGCAGAGGTCATGCAATTTAAAGTTAAGAAAACAAAGAATGTAGAACGGAGAAAGCACGACATATCACCGAAGAGGCGATAAATTGAAAGAGAAAAAAAGGAACAAATGAAAATATCAGATGTTGACTGATGGTAAGCCGATGATTTGGACTCGCCAAGTCCAATGTTTTGTCCACCTCGGGTTCAACCACTGTCTATATTTATCTATATTTACATATTTATTGGAAATACCAGCTCCAGATCCAGAAAATTACGAGCTGATAAAATAGAAGGCAACCTTGAATATTGTTCGAACCACGAGAGAACGATTGAGGATCACGTGCTAAAACTGTGAGAAACAGTAATGTCTAAATCAGTGATGGATTAATAAACTTAACGTTTTGATGGCGGTTGACAGATCTAAAAGTCACATACGTCCCTTTTATCTCCTTGACAACCAATTATACGAGCATTAGTTAATCGTCGCTCTTGAGCTTTGTTCTAATTGATTGAATTCGACGTGGCTTACGATAGGGCGACGATAATAAAAGCAATGATGGGTTATCACACGCAGAGCAAACTTTTTTACCTCAATCAAATCGTCACTGTCGGCAACGATAATTCGTAAAGCGGTCTTGTTATCCAGCTCATTTATTTTAAATTTGCAAATAAAGAATTGAAATTGTTTGTTCCGGTAGATTATCAATCCTTGGAAATTTCCTTCGCACGACGTAACTCTCGGCGCTTTGATGGTTGTATTTCTGATAAAGCTTGTTCTCTATTTCTCATAAAATTTGATGAAATCTTGTGCAATAATTTTTGAAGAGTGTGATACCTCATTTTTTATTTTATTTATGAGTTTTGCATCGATATCTTGTGTGGATTCTTATTGATTTTGGAATTTATTGTTTATTTTTAAATATGAATGCAATTATTCACGTTTCGCTTACATATATATATTTTTTAATTATATTATATATAGATTCATTTTTTATTTAATTTGATAATTTTGAAATTTCCAAAAGTCAATAAGTTAACAAAAGTCAGAACGCTATTGTAATAATATATTCTTGAGACCAAATACAGCCAGAAAGTCTAATACCACGTTTTCTTCCGATATATATATATCCGACATTCATAGTTAGCAAGGTATAGTGAGTTAAATATTGAAAAAGATATCAAGTTTTTCTTAAATATCTCAAAAACTATTAAACAAATAAAAAATGTTTCAGACAAAAGTTGTTTAAATTAATTGGTAGAAAAAGACGGTGTAATAAAAAATTGTGGTTTCCATTTAAGAAAAGTAATGATCATGAATATCTCGAAAGTGGTGCCATTTGTAAACAAAATAGTATAGTTGTTTTATGTCCCCGTTGAAATCATAGAACTTTTGTCCGAAACATTTTTGCTGAAAATGCTTCATTGAAGAATTATCGAGGTGCGTTTTCTAAAATGGGATGTACTCTATATATCTGTTACATTGTTTTATTATAAGCTGGAGATAACATTATAATAATAATATAATAGTAATGTAACACGTTGTATAAAAGTAATAACGTTCATATTACATTGATGTTATATAGGGTGTCCCATTTAACCTGACAAATCGTAATATCTGGAAAACTACATGTCGAATCAAAAAAAGTAGGTAATGAAATTTGTTCGTTTCGAAGGGGGACATCCAATGATACCAAACTCGACCTCCCACCCCACCCCCTGGGGGTGGGGCTTGGGGGCAACTTTGAAATCTTAAATGGAAATCCCCATTTTTTATTGCAGATACAGATTCTACGCCACAAAATACGTAAATTTTGTCCGAAACTTTTTTTTTGATTCGTGATAGATGGCGCTATAATCGCAAAAAATTAGATTTTCTGCAATTCTCCAGAAATGATCATTGGATTGAAAAAAAATACCTGTTCAATATTTTTAAAAATATTTTTAAAAAAACATAACAGTTATTCCCCCCATTTCCTCGGGGTAGGGTGGGTGGTAATGTTCAAATCTCAAATGAGAACCCACATTTTTCATTGCAGAATTAGATTTTACGTGAAGTTTTTATGGAAACAATTTTTTTCATTCGTGATAGCGTTGAATTTTTCCGAGAAACTACTTTTAGCGTTACCCAGGAACAACGACGAGGACGTAGTAGCTTTCTATTCCCTTCAGGAGGGATGGTAAGAGGCGAGGGGACTCACCTAAAACAAGCACCCCAATGGTGAGAGGCAAGGGGGGGGGGTAATATACCATTAATAACATGTTCTTGAGTAATTCAAAATTTTTTGTAATAGTTGTAAAAGTTTGAGTAATTCAAAACCCGTGCTCTTTATTTATTGGTAAATTACTAAAATTTTTGAAAAATATACTAGTTAATATTAATGCTAAAGTTCATTATTCACTGATATATATACAAAAACATCGTGATTTTTTAGATAGCATCCGGAAATCCTAAGGACATTCAAGATGGATATTTCAAATATCCTGTGAATATCCGAAATTTTATCCCGGAATATACTTTGAATGTCCTAAGGAAGAGAAAAAGATATCTTAAAAAAAATATAAACCTTTAAAATATGCAAAGGAGCCTATCAGACGTTCTGAGGATATTTCTTGTAGATATTTCTTAGCTGTAAAGAAAAAAGGAGAAAACATAGTAAGTTTGCTGACGAATTGCATCGAATTATGTCTATTCTGTTTGAATTATAAATATAAAAAAAGCACCTGATTCAATTCCAAATTGGAATTGAGAAATTAAATACATTTTAATAGTTCGATTTCATTTTCAGAAACAAAAAAATTTTGAATCTTTTTCAATCTTAATATTTTCTAAATTCTAAGATCTTTTGATTTTAAACAAGGTCGAGCTATTAATATATTCAAATTGTTAAATTCGATTTAGGTCTAAATCGAGAATGCTTTCTTTTTTCTTTTATATTTATAATTTAAATAAGAAAGATAGAAAGCACATATATTTCGACACAATTCAGAATCAACAAATTCAATAGACTATATTTTTACTGTTAATACCACATACTGTTATATTATAATAATATTACATATTATATACTGTTTAATATGACTTGGTTAGATGGCGTGTATTGTTATGTACCGCGACTTATATTCCATTATTATTTTTTTATGTAGACCGTCGCAATATATGTTCCCGAAGTTCTCCGTATCTATCATATCTAAAATATCCGACCAGTCCTTTACACACATTAATTTATCTAGCAGTTTATTTTTTTTCAGCTGTGACTATCGTCTCAGGAATTTTATCTTCCCTCATATCCCTAATAATCATATCCCTATACTCGTATAACAATTTATATTATATACGTCTGCATGTTCCTGCACCTTACGAAAAACCTTACTTGTTCCTCAGTTCCTAGCCTGCTCTTGATCAGATCACATCTAGTACCTCAGTCCGCTCTTAGCCCTTCAAATTCTTGCGTGGTCTCTAGGTCTTAATGTTAAATAAACCGTTCTTAACCGAACCGTGTCGAAGAGTTTCTTGCGAAAATCCCAGAGTTTATTACTACGTTCGTGAACCAGACGTAACAATTGATGGCAACGGTGTGTAATAAAAACGAAATAATAATAAAAAAAGAAGAACTGACACGTGAAAGGAACACGTAAGAAGAAACAGACATTAAAAAACTAAGCTATTATCGAGAGGACAAACAGTTGAGCCTGAGCAAATTACGTCGAGAAAACTCCATTATTCGCAAAATTAATGAAGTAGAAGACTCAAGGTCAGCCGCAACTTCAAATTGGTGGACGCACCCAGGGATGTCGAGCGTATTGCAGTCAAAGCCTGCTGAGATCCTGGGTTCCGATTGGCCGATTAAACTCCGACGAACAGACTACAGTCTCTTGAAGGAAAAAAGCATAAGGACTCCAGAACTTTGCCGGAAGGAACATAGCAACTGACATCGAGCAATCGATGAGAACGGAATTCGGAACGGAGAATGGAAGGCTACACGTAAAAGGATCATCAACTTAAGGACATTGTCATTCAAAGAACTTCGGAAGCATCATACGACTTGTAGTAATAACGTAAGCTCATTAACTTCACTAATTATAGAGAAAATAAGTCGTATTATAATGCAGATAGTTCGAAGAATAGCTCTATTAATAATAGTATAGATCATCTTTCTTATCACACATTCTTAAAAATGGATCAGTCAGGTGCGCCAGAACCTAATGTAAACCTCAGCGTAGACGAACATAGTCGTAAATCCTCTATCGCGACAAACAGTAGTTACTTTCCTGTCTGCAAAGGATTATTGTTTATACCTAAATTCGATGGAACAAACATTCCGATAAGTCAATTTATCTCGGATTGTAAAGGAACCCTTAATTTAGTAGAGCCGGATAATCGGGAATTTTCCTTTAGGGCAATTTTGCAAACCAAATTAATCGGTGAAGCTGCACTGTTAAGGGCTACATACACCTTTAACAATTTAGAAACATTGTGAGTTATATTAGAGAGGGAATTCAACACATATCTAAATTTCGAGCAACGGAAATCACAAGCAAGTAATTTACAGCAATTTAAGAATGAACATCGAGAATTATGTTAATAGAGCAAAAAACTTCATACAGACATAGTACTTGCAATCACCAGTTACTCTGATCAAACAGCAAGTGTAAGACTTAAGAGCTTTGCTACTAATAAATTATTAGGTTGTTGCAGATGAAATGGCCATTTTTTAATTTTTAATTTAAATTTTTATTCGACACACTTTATATACATCTCGTCAATCGAAATTTAGTCTCCCTCCACCTCAATACACTTCCCCCAACGTGATACAAGCGCATCAATGCCTTTCACGTAGAAATTAGAAGAGCGAGATGCAAGAAATTCGTTGAACGCATTTTTCACGTCGCTTTCTGTTTGGAATACCTTTTCACTTAAAAAGTTATCCAGATGTTTAAACAAATGGTAATCAGTTGGAGAAAGGTCAGGAGAATAAGGAGGGTGAGGGAGAACTTCGCATTTGTATTCTGTTAATGTTTTTACAGTTTTTTTTGCAATATGCGGTCTAGCATTATCATGGAGCAATAACATACCGCGTCTATTTAATAACGCCGGCTGTTCAATACGCAGTTTTTCCATCACAGTGTCAATTTCTTGGTCAATATTTGTCAGCATTTATAGTTTCACCCTTTTTCAAAAACGAAAAATGCACAATACCCTTGGCAGACCACCATACAGATACCATAACTTTACGTGAATGAAGGCTCGGTTTCGGCATGTGTTTCGGAGCTTGATCGGCATCTAACCACTGGGCAAAACGTCGACGATTGTCATAAAGAGTCCACTTTTCATCACACGTTACTATTCGATTCAATATTCCTTCATTATTGTGTCGGGAAAGCAAAGATGAGCTGATGTCCATACGGCGAAGCTTGTCTCTCTCAGTCAGTTCATGTGGTACCCATTTGTCAAGCTCTTTCACTTTCCCCATGGCTTTTAGGTGTCGGGAAATAGTGGAATAGTGAACGTTGATGATGTGTGCAATATCTCGAACTGATAAACGCGAGTCTGCTTCAACCATGTCTTTCAAAACATTGTCATCAATTACTGATGGTGCATGGCCGCGAGGCAAATTGTCGAGATTTGTATCACCATTATGAGACCGAAACTTTTCAAGCCAACGTCTAATGGTTCGATCACTTACAGAACCTTCCCCAAAAGCAGTGTTTATGTTTCGCGTTGCCTCGGCCGCACTATGACTAAGTTTGTATTCGTACAAGAATTCGTACAAGAACATTATCCGCATTTCCTTACTTCCCATGTAGAAGAGATAGCGATTTTCAACGATATAAACAATGTGATAAAAGTAAGGTTATGCGTGCGAATTTACGTGTGGGGCATATACTTTTCAAATATCACGCATACAACGACAGCTGCATGAAAAGAGCTGGACTACTCGGCCGGGAAATTTGAATTTTGAAAAACGGCCATTTCATCTGCAACAACCTAATAATAAAACGTTTTATCGGCAAATTAGGTAGAAGTATTGGGCAACATTTACTAACGCATGATTTTAACTCTCTTAACGATGCAATCAAAAGAACCATTAGCTTTATAAACGAATCACGTTATTATACAGGAGGAATTCAAATGAACCAATCATATAACCTGACTAATCAATCATATTATACAATTTACAGAGAACGATTTGCAATTATTGTAGGAAGCCCGGACACATTGAAAATGAATGCAGGACAAAATCTTATCATTCACAAAATAGAAAGCGGCTCTCCTATAGGAATCAATTTCAATAACTTTAGTAACAACACATTCTTGTCACCGATGCGAATCAAACTCATAAAATTATAATAATAATTACCACCAACATGGACACACACAAAATTCGCGATATTATAACGGTCCAGATCCAAGCAATCATTTTAATAGACATCGCGGAAATAATTTTAATACAACCAGACAAGTCAATTTAACGAAAATAGTAATCAATTCGTCTTGCCGCCACCTTTAAACTCCCAAGGCCAAACGAGAAGCGCGCAGCGCCTTGGGCCACAATTGAATCGCGCGAACTCGATACCGAGATACCAGAACAAGAACATACACATATACAATCCGATCCATCTCAAGAAACCTCGTCTACATCCCTTTCGACGAACTTAGAAACTCCTAAACAGGTTTTTATTGGATACAGGCGCGGACATAAATATTATTAAAGCAAACACGTTAAAATTGGGTACGTTACTATATTATGACAATAATGTTGAAATTCAAAGAATAACCGAGGAGAAACAAGTAGTCCTCAGAACGGTATATATGCACTCAGCCATTCACGAATTCCATGTAGTCCCAAGTAAATTCTTCTTGAAGGAACAAAGAATAGGCTCTATCTTTTTGCGAAAAGAAAACGCGAAAATAGATTTCGAAAAACGGACGGTAACGATAAAAAATAAGCTATGAATTAGAGTATAGTAATCCGGTTATATTTCCCAGTCAAAGTATTTGCCCTATCGCTATACAAACGAATCAATATAATTCGGGTAACGTAGATGCGCTATTTCGTCAAGAAATACATCGAGGTGTTTTCTTAATAGAGAATGTAGTAAAGATTAATTGCGGCAGAGCTTATGTGATAAACACTAACGAAGAAGAATTATATTTAGAGATTCCCATGATCAGTGTAGAATCAGTGGAACCTACAACGAACCTGAGAGACAGCTCTACATATAAAATAGATTCTGTGATCTCTAATAATTTATCGGAAAAATTAAAATCACTAAAAACAAACTTACGATTGCAACATTTGAATGAGGAAGAAAAACGCTTAATGTTACACTTGATAGAAGATTACAATGACATATTTCATTTACCAGGGGATAAATTAAAAGGGATAAATATGATAGCATATTCCATAACAACGTCGGACAATATTCCTATATGCGTAAAGCAATACAGATACCCACCTATACACAAGAAAGAAATTAAAACTCAAGTTGACAAATTGTTAGAACAGGGCATTATACAATCATCTATATCACCATATATGTAATTCACCATTATGGATAGTTCCTAAGAAACCAGACGTCGACGGTAATAAAAGATGGAGGCTAGTAACAGACTTTCGCGAACTGAACGAAAAAACAATTGGAGACGTATCCTTTGCCTAATATTTCGGATATTTTAGATCAGGTAAAGCCAGATATTTTTCATGTTATGACCTAGCTTCGGGTTTCCAAATACCCATGGATCTCCAGAATTCTACGAAAACCGCATTCAATACGCCTAACAGTCATTACGAATATAAGAAAATGCCATTTGATTTAAAAAACGCTCCCGCGACGTTCCAACGTCTAATAGATAATGTCCTAACAGTATTACGAGGCAATATATGCTTCGTATACTTAAACGATATTGTTTACATTCAATCTCTAGAGAAACATAAACAAAAATTAAATAAATTATTTGAACACCTTAGAAATGCCGGTCTTAGCTTATAGCCAGATAAGTGCGAATTCTTTAAAAAGGAATTAATGTATCTAACAAGGGACATTCGGCAACGCGGAAATTCAAAAAAATCTGAAACTCTGCATAATTGTAGAGCAGATATACCTAATAACAAAACAATTTTTCGTTGGTGCCCAAAAACGGTTTTAAAGGTGGAAACAACCCCTTGAACAAAGTTGATTTTTGTCTTTCTAAGCGAATATTATCGAAACTATTAAAGATATGAAAAAATGTTTTAGACAAAAGTTTTATGGTTTTAAAAGTACTTTATTATGCTATATTTAGATTTTTTAAAAATGTAAAATTGTGTATAAAATACCCCCTCTCCTTCTCTTTTTTCAAATTGTTAAAATCAATTGTCCAACCAAAATAAAGCTTATTTTATGACAAATTCAACCATATATAATAACATTATGTTTGGAAAAGGCAATATTGAAAAAAAAATTAAACATGCTCTTATATGTATGCTACGCGTACCAAACTTAAGGATTCGCTACTTGACGATGGCATTTCTTTCTTCCTCAAATCTTCCTCATAATTGCAAACTGTAAAAGATAAGGAAGGAAGAAAATAGAAAATCTAAAAAAGCAATAAAGTTGATGTTAAGAAGTAAGTAGGAGAAAAATAGCATGATAAGGATACAGTCACTAATATTTAAAAATGTTATAAATTATAAAATTTCACGTAATAGACGTTTATTTTGCCAACATTGCGGCTACTTTTTTCATTAATTTAAACGACACGCGTAAATATAAATAAATAGGTGTGTGTGTGTATGTGTGTTTTTGTACGTGCGCACGTGTGTGTACATCATGGCAACATGCAAAACACTTGTAACAAGTTTTATGACTGTGCGACCAAAATAGCACTCTTTATCAAGTACAGTGCAATCAAGGTTCATTATATTGACATATGTTATCTTCATTCATTTGCATATAAAAGCTGTCCATTTTGGAATACATTTCAGTGTTATTGAAGCAGTTATTGAAGCAGTACGTATATTATTATTGCTGTGAGAAATGTTTAATTAAAATATCCTTAAGATTTGTATCATAATGTCAGTAATAAATCCAGCTAATGTTATTAATTTATTAATTGCGACATTTCATTTCACAAATATTGCAATAACTCCTGTTAATCATCAAGAGGTGGAACTCCATGATACAATTACTGATTTAATAAAGAGTGCTATACATCACGATATTACGATCGAACATGAGTGGAGACTTGATTTTGACGATCCATCAGAACCGCATGACGTACAATTTGTAGATGTGTACGATATTGATGCTGAAGAAGATAATTATGGAAATGAAGTTTGCACTGTGGATGATGAAGGTGGAAATGTAAACTTAAATTATAAGAAAAAGGCAATCGAATTTTGGAAGAGTGGAAAGAAAGGACATTTATCTCTTACTTCTGTACAACATCGTTTTAGAAAAGTAAAGTTTAATTAAAAAATAAGAAGAATAATATATAGTAAAATACTTGAGGCTTTTACGGTGTACAGTGACCGGCAGTGATTCGTTCCGCGACAGAGAGAACTCTATTTCCCCTCTCGCGGAACGCATCATTGTCGGTCATTGTACATACAGCTTTGACTATAAGTATAAAGCATCCCAAAAAATTTATTTAAATTGTGTAACAAAAACATACTATATGAATATATGGAGAACATAATATAGTATACGAGTATATGGAAAAATAATATAATAAAAAAATATAATATAAGAATATGTGGAAAATAATATTTATTTTACAATATTTATTGTAATATAATATAATATTAATATAATATAAATTATAATATAAATATAATATACATAAATATAATATACACATTATATTATAAAATATTAATATAATATTTATTGTAAAGAGATTATATATTTACTATGAGTATATGCATTGATTTCTAGGAAAATACAATGAGTTAGAGATGCTTTATACTTATGACCAAAGCTGTAAATTATATAGTTAGAGTCGCGTTGTTTTTTATTTTATGTTTTACAATTTGATGTTTCGTGAACATTTAATTCGTATATAACTTCTTTTATTTTTGAATTCGAATTGTTTAATATTGAGATTCGTTTTCTTCTAGGTAAAATCTATTCAACAATTGCACAGATGGCAAGAACATGTAATGCGTGGGGGTTCAAATACAGACAAACTTGTAGTTATTGCTGAATATGTTCTTATAAAATTCCAAGAAGCTGTTAATAGAGGACTTATTATTCATGATATAAATCTGCGAAAATGGGCACTAGAAGCAAAGGAACAAGTGGATTTTTCTTCATTTAAAGCAGGAAATTGGTGGATATGGAATTTTAAAAAGGCACATCGTATTACATCACGTAAAATAACTGCATTTAAAACGCGGTCTTCTCATTTAACTGATCTAACTATACGTCAAAACGCTGAAGAATTTGTAAATACAGTAAAGCCACATATTAATGTAATCGGTGCTGAATCAACTTATAATGCGGACGAAAGTGGCTTTAATTTAGAAATACATGCAGGAAGAACATTAGCTAATGTAGGAGTGAAGACAGTTGGAGCTACTATCCAATCTTTATCTGCTATGACTTGTGGCTACACCATTATGCCTATTATATCTGCAGATGGACATCTCCTTTCGCCTTTGTATATAGTATTAAAAGAATCTACTGGTGTTTTTGGACCACAAGTAGAACAAACTCTTTTTAGACCAGTGAATATTTACATTGCGGCTTCAAAATCAGGGAAATTGACAACTGAACATTTCAAAAATTGGTTCCAAGAAGTGTATCTACCAAACACTGGAGAGAAAAGTATACTACTGCTTGATTCATGGACAGGACATTGCCCGAACCAATTGGAACAACTTGTACCAAAAGACAAACATGTAAATATTCTAACAATACCAAAAAAAACAACTGCTTTTATACAGCCATTAGATGTTTTTGGTTTCAGAATCTGGAAAAATTTTGTTCGAAGCTTTTCTGATAGTGTTATTATAAATAATTATGACATAAATTTACATTTACGTAATAACATAATAAAATTGCAATCTTTAACACACAATCAACTGTCTTCTCCAAGATTTCGAAATTTATTTAGATATAGCTGGTATAAAAGTGGTTATTTATCAACACGGCCTGAAAAATTTCATAATCCAATTGATTATTGTTATTTTAAAGAAGAAAAACGTATACCAAAATGTAGCATTTGTGGTAAAATGGCTTTTATACGTTGTGCATGGTGCAAGCAATATTTTTGTTTTGAACATTTCTTTGAGCAATATCATTATTGTAATAATTATATAGAATAAATAATATTTTACTGTCCTCAATTCCTGTAAAATTTGTATATATTATAATCCATACCAAAATATAAGATATCTTTCACTCGAATATCTATATCGACTACTTAATTAATAAAACCTATATACTGAATGAAGCAAAACACATACACACAAATGTACACTGAATAAATTTATAAATTATATTTTTCATTATTAAATCCGTGTGTGTTCTCCTTTTTTCTTCATATCATTCATTTCCTTATTTGTTCTTTACAATTGAATTTAAAAGATTATCTATATTAGGGTTATATACACTCTCTCTGCGTCCTCCTTATCATGCTGTTCTTCTTCAACTTACTTCTTAACATCAACTTTATTCTTTTCTTAGATTACCTGTTTTTATTCCTTCCTTACCTTTTACAGTCAGTAATTATGAGGGAGAAAGAAATGCCATCGTCAAGCAGCGAACCCATAAGTTTGGTACGCGTAGCATATATATAAGAGCATTTTTAATTTTTTTTTCAATATTGCCTTTTCCAAACATAATGTTATTATATATGGTTGAATTTTTCATAAAATAAGCTTTATTTTGGTTGGACAATTGATTTTAACAATTTGAAAAAAGAGAAGGAGGGGGGGTATTTTATACACAATTTTACATTTTTAAAAAATCTAAATATAGCATAATAAAGTACTTTTAAAACCATAAAACTTTTGTCTAAAACATTTTTTCATATCTTTAATAGTTTCGATAATATTCGCTTAGAAAGACAAAAATCAACTTTGTTCAAGGGGTTGTTTCCACCTTTAAAACCGTTTTTGGGCACCAACGAAAAATTGTTTTGTTATTAGGTATATCTGCTCTACAATTATGCAGAGTTTCAGATTTTTTTGAATTTCCGCGTTGCCGAATGTCCCTTGTAAGTCATATCATATCTAAAAAGGGAGTGAAACCAAATCCTGAGAAAATAAAAATAGTAAAGCAATACCCTATTCCTAAAAATTATAAATAACTTAGACAGTTTTTAGGACTAGTAAATTACTATCGAAAATTTATTAAAAATTTTAGTAAGCTCACGAAGCTGTTCATTTCACTTTTTAGGAAAAATGCATTATTTAAATGGGGAGCTAAACAACAAATAAACTTTGAAAAATTTAAAGAATTATTATCTAAAGAACCAATTTTACAATACCCCAACTTTAATAAAGAATTCTTATTAACGACAGATGCTAGTGACAAAGGAATCGGTGCTATTTTGTCACAGAGTAACATCAATAATGACTTACCAATTGCTTATGGGTCGAGAACATTTAATAAAGCAGAACGTAATTATAATACCACGGAAAAAGAACTGTTAGCGATTGTTTGGGCAGTTAAGCATTTTCGACCATATTTATATGGTAAGAAATTTAAAATAATCACGGACCATAAGCCGTTAACTTTTTAACGTTAAAGATCCATCATCTCGTTTAATACGCTGACGACTGAAATTAGAAGAATACGACTACGAAGTGTTATATAAAGTGAACGAAATACTAACTGCGGATGCACTTTCAAAAATTCCGCAGGTAACAAGAGTGCAGATAGAAGAATTAGGTAGCAGGGACGAAAACGTTAGCTATAGTTTATTTTTTACAATACGCATTGAATGATTCATTATCGAAAACGAATAATATAATTCCTTAAACTTCGGGTATAATAAAAAGAATACTAGTAAAAAAAAAGCATATTTGACTCCTAGAATTAAATCACATTATCAGAAACAGGAAATAAAACTGAAGATATTATTCTCGCACCAGGACACATTGAACCGGAAACAGAAAAACATTCGCCTATTATAAATCTGATTATATGTGAACACGAAACAACGCCGATAAATTTAGAAACTATATTTAATTAACCTAACCTAGTTGCTAATTAAAAAAATACGTTATTTTACATAACGAATAAATATTATTGATAGCATCAATCTACGAGGACGCTACAAACAAAATTAAAATTTCCCAGATGCTAAAATATCTATTTAAAGATACACCAATTCGAGTATATTTGTTACAATCCTTAACTCAAGAAATTAATGACCCAATAATGTAACAAAATATTCTTAAAAATCTATATAATTCAACAGTCGGCGGTCATAATGGCATTACAAAAACACTTAAAAGAGTATAACAATTTCATGGGATGGCATGAAACGGGACGTAACGAATTTCATAAGAATTTGTCACGATTATCAAAAGAGAAAATTAACCCCTTGTCCTACAACAACGAGTGAGACTCGTGGTAAGAAATTTGGGCCAAAAACAATGAGCACGAGCCTGACTCGTGGTACTTCGTTCGAACCAAACGTAAACAACACGAGCCTGGCTCGTGCTACTTCATTCGGGACAAATATAAACAACACGAGTCAGACTCGTGGTTCAGTTGTTCTCGATATTTTCTTACTTTAGTTATATGTAATTCTTCGTTACGTTCACACGTTTAGGTTATAATTCCCTAAAAGAATTAAACAACCCTTATACCTATCATGTCAGTAAAAAGAAAATCTAATATCGATGATAATTCCTTTCGTTATGCCGAAATATACATGTCATAAGACGTATACATTTTGCGCAAGTTCGAGTACACGGCTAAACAGCTAAATGGCTCGACGCGACCGACTTTCTTGTTTATTGTGGCCCGAGCAATCGGGAGTTAGCGGGTAGGACAAGGGGTTAATACATAAAAAACAAAAGCTCCCATGTTAATAACAGACACATCAAATGAAGCCTTTGAAAAAACCGCGATCGATAAGACCATTGCCAGAAACAGAAAAAGGAAACAAATATATTTTAATCACACAGGATCAACTAACAAAATTCTGCATAGCATACCCTTTACCCGATACTAGCAGCATAACGATAGCTGATACAATTGTAAATAAACACATCTACATTTTTGGATCCCCCAAAAAATTGTTGTCTGATCAAGGTAGCAATATATCTGGTGAAATTATGAAAGAAATTGTAAGAATTTTCAAAATTAAACAAGTAAAAACGAGCGTCAATCATTCTCAATCTAACGGAGAGCTAGAACATCCACACCATGTGTTAGAGTAATATTTGAAACTATATATTAATAATAATCGAAACAATTAAGATTTGTTCCTAGATGCTGCGATATTTTCATATAATAGCATATCACGAAGCAATTAAAATATCTCCATTTGAACTGATATTTGGCCGAAAACCACAATTACCCTCTTTAATAGAACCACGACATGGAATTAATCATAGAGAATTTCTCGCTGATTTAGTAGATAGATTAACATACTTGCGGAAGAATGCGTAGGAAAATTTACGCCTAACGAAAGAACGCTCCAAAATTTATTATGACAAGTGACTAAAACCTTTAATTCTGGACCCGGATGAATTTGTCTTCGTCCTTCGCAAGATAATTAGAACAGGTAGCAGAAAGTTTGCTGATCATTATGACCTTTTGCTGATCATAGGGACCTTTTGAGATTCTACGAAGGATCAACGATGTAAATTGTGAAATAAAAAGAGGTAAACGCAATTAAATTTTACATGTTAACCGGTTAAAACATGCATATTTTCCTTTAGGATGATGTTAATAGTGATAGCGATGATTAGAGAATATATTTGAGGCATTCTCTAATCAACCGTTTAAACGATTAGCTCGAATATATTTTGAAAACGCAGAAGATTTACACATTCGTAGAGATTATTGGAGAATTATTAATTATGTTAACCCCTCTTCACTGGAAGAAAAAGAAAGAATTTTTGAATTTTTTATAAATAAAATCAGTATCTTATGAGATATTCGTTATGGATATACAGACAATGTCTAGGGCTACAGGAATTAGCCCTCAACGTCTTAAACGAAAATTAGGTAATTTAAAAATTGATAAGAAAACGCTTAATTATGCCAGTGGGTCTCGTTTCGGATGGAAAAACTATGTAGTATGTCTCCTATTTGCATTATTACCAGAGTTCATAGCTCAAAATAAAGAGTGCGCTCACGCTATGGTGTGCCTCTATGCGCGCTCCACCATGCCACACACGCGTACAATACCATTATGTTTTTTTCTTGCATTTCTCACAAAGTTCTGCGTTACGTGTCCAAATTTTTTCACATAATCTTCTTCTCATCGACATGCCGAAACACAAAAGGAATAATCGCCGAGTTTCTCGATACGAGGTAAACATAAGGGATACGACAGTTCTTCTCGCAGGAGGTCGTAATCGTGCTCAAGACGATCGCGCTCGAAATCTAACCTCTCCTGTCGATCGCTCCCGTCGCGTCGTTCCTCGAGAGATTCCTCAGTTCATCTTTCATCATCTCAGGACAGAATTTTGCAAATGTTGACCAAATATTTTCGACGATGAAGAATCGTTAAGCATCAAGCACTCGGTGAAGTGCTGGTGGTTACTCAGAGATCGGCAGTCTACTTTCATCATTTCATTGATGGGGCGACCTCGGTGGTTATACTAGGTGAGGTTTCTATTCCTCCCGAAATAGATGTAAACGAGTAGACGGCCATCAGTGGCCGAAGCAACGACCTAGGTATGTCCCCTTACCGTCTCATTTCCGACCAGAGGAAACGATAAAAGAGGAGACATAACCGATTACTTCCTTTTGTCTATTCCTTTCTCTCCTTTTTTTTTTAGCCATTGCTTCTCCGTTACTGGGGCCTAGCAGAGTATCGTTTCCCGATCCTGTAGTAACAGCTAGGATTGAAGATGATGTAATTGAGGAGGAGAGACCAGAGTCAAGCCTGCTTGCCTTAGAATTGTTCGGGGAACAAGTCCAAACGCCCACGATGTAATCTTGTTCACTAGTCCACCACTAAATCCGAAGTTCGCTCGGGCCTTCAAGGGGAATTGAGAAACACTCTCTTGGCCAAATGTAAGCCAAAGGACGACTTATCCTTCCTTGGACCACCGAGGGTGAATAAAAAGATTCTTCTTAACCTTGAATCTACAGTCGTCGTCCGAGATAAGCACCAAGCGAACACTCAGGCCCAGGTAGGAGCGTCATTAAATGCTTTGGGCGCTGGCTTTTCGG